>NC_133650.1:68359647-68519881 GCF_009905375.1 Apium graveolens
TCATTTTCACGTCAATTTCCATCTTCTCGAATTCTTTAATTAGCTCCTCCGATGTTATTATCATCTTGAGTCTTTCCTTTCTACTAAGGGCGTCAGCCATCATATTGGCTTTACCCGGGTGATACAAAATTTCACAGTCGTAGTCCTTAATCAACTCTAACCATCTCCTCTGTCTCATGTTCAGTTCCTTCTGAGTGAAAATATATTTGAGGCTTTTATGGTCAGTGTAGATCTCAAATTTCTCATCGTATAAGTAGTGTCTCCAAATTTTTAGGGCAAAAACTATGGCTGCTAGTTCTCGATCGTGCATCGGGTATCTGCTCTCATACTCCTTCAATTATCGAGAGGCATATGCTATAACTTTTCCGTGCTACATCAGTACACATCCTAATCCTTTAAGCGATGCGTCGCTGTATATCACAAACTCTCCCTTTCCATCGGAAAGAGCGAGCACTGGTACTGACACTAGCCTCCTTTTTAGCTCTTGAAAACTCTCCTCACATTTCTCTGTCCATACAAACTTTTCATTCTTCCGGGTAAGTCTAGTTAGTGGACCAACTATCTTAGGAAAGTCTTCCACGAATCTTCGGTAATATCCAGCTAAACCCACAAAACTCCTAACCTCTGTTGGTGTAGTTGGTCTTTCCCAATTGGATACCGCTTCTATTTTGGCAGGGTTAACTAAAACTCCTTTGCTACTCACCACATGTCCTAAAAACTGAACTTCTCTCAACCAAAACTCGCACTTCGAGAATTTGGCATTTAATTTCTCATTCCTCAAGATTTCTAAGACTATCCTCAAATGTTTTGCATGTTTTTGCTCTGTCCTTGAGTAGATCAGAATATCATCTATAAAAACTATCACACATATATCCAGGTACTTTTTGAACACTCTGTTCATCAAATCCATAAAAGTTGTAGGTGCATTGGTTAACCCAAACGACATGACTAAGAACTCATAGTGCCCATACCTAGTGCGAAAAGCAGTCTTCTGTATATCTTCCAGTTTGATTTTCAACTGGTGATATCCTGTTCTCAAATCTATTTTAGAAAAATGTATAGCTCCCTTGAGTTGGTCGAATAGGTCATCAATCATGGGGAGAGGGTACCTATTCTTAATAGTCAGCTTATTCAGCTCTCGATAGTCTATGCATAATCTCATACTGTCGTCCTTTTTCTTTACGAACAGTACTGGTGCTCCCCATGGCGACACACTGGGTCTTATCATTCCATTATCTAATAACTCTTGCAGTTGAGAAGCTAGTTCCTTCTTCTCAACTGGGGCTAGCCTATATGGGGCCTTGGATACTGGTGCCGTTCCTGGTGCTAATTCTATAGCGAATTCTATTTCCCTATCAGGTAGCAACCCTGGTAAGTTCTCTGGGAATATATTCTCGAATTCGTTTACTACGGGTATGTCCTGTTTATTAGGGACCTTCTTCTTGTTATCTATCACATAAGCCAAATAGGCCTCATTTCCCTTCCTTAACAATCTTTTTGCTTGTAGCATGGTCAGAAATTTATGTTTCTACTATTGACCTTTAAACACTACTTCTTTTTCATTTTGCGCTCTTATCTTTACCCTCTTCCGTTCACAATCTATTTACGCTCCGTTACTGGATAACCAATCAATTCCTAAGATTACATCAAATTCTCCTAAAACAAATGGGATTAGGTCAACCTCGAAGACCTTCCCTTCTAATTTCAACTTGCACTTAGGGTGTACTTGATTTACAGGAATTATTTCTTTGTTTGTTATTTCCACTTGTAATATCTCACGTAAGGGTATGGTGTTAAGTTTTAACTTTTTAGCAAAATCTTGAGATATAAATGACTTGGTTGCTCCAGAATCAAATAGGACATTTATATGTTTGGAATTTAATAAAAGGGTACCTGCTATCACGTCAGTGTTTCGGATAGCATCCTGAACAGTCATATTGAAGGTCCTAGCAGCTAGGGTTCGGTTGGATGTAGCTATGCTCATCCTTGAGACTGGGGGCTTCATTATCGGGCAATCCTTCCTCATACGTCCTACTTTCCCACATTGGAAACATGTCTTGCTATTTTGGGGACAGTTGTTGGCAAGGTGTCCCGGTTGGTCGCACCTGTATCACTTCAAAGAGGTTCTTGCCTTGGTGCACATCCCAAGGTGTCTTTTTCTGCATGTCTGGCATTATGGTATTGGGGCACATTGTTGGCTATGAAATGTTGCCCTAGATTGTCCGCCGCCCTGGCCAACACTCTCGCTTGGGGCCTTTCTGAATCCGGGGCCTCACACAGGTTGGGACACCACTCCCCTGATGAACCTGCTTGGAAGGCTCCTGTTCCCGGTTCCTATTCCTTGGCTTCCTATCTTCCTCTTCCTATTTTCCTTTTCCTTCACACTCTACTCCCTGCCAGCTTCAACAATCGAGGCTTTCTGCACTAAGGTGGCATAGTCTGTCAGCTCTAGCACTGCCACTAGGTTTTGGATCCATTATTTCAGACCAAGATGAAACCTTCACGCTTTCTTTTCTTCGTTATTCACGAACTCAGGCAAAAATCTCGACAACTCAGTAAACTTGGCCTCATATTCTGCCACAGTCATCTTTATCCTGTTTCAATTCCAGAAACTTAATCTCCATCTGGGTTTCCATAAATCTAGGAAAGTACTTGTCTAAGAACAGTCGGGTAAATCTATCCCATGGGATCACAGCATCAGTCTCTAGGTTTCGTTTGGACTCCCACCAGTAGTTAGCTTCTCCTTTCAGCATGTAAGAAGTGAAATTGGTCTTGTGTCGTTCCTCAACACCTAGTATCTCGAAGGACTTTTCTATCTCTTTGAGCCAGGCCCGTGCTTCAATGGGGTCGGCAAATCCTAGAAACTCTGGGGGTTTGAGAGATTTAAAGGCCCAATGGCAGTGGCTGCAGTCTGTTGGGCAGCATGCGGCTGTGGTGGAATAGGCTGTTGGTTCAGATTTGCTCTTAGCAGTTCCATAAATTCATTCATGGGGTTCCCTCCCTGATGGGTATCCTCAGCCTCTTCTTCTACATATTCTTCCTCATCATATTCATTATAGTCTAGGTCCTCTTCACTTTCTTCATTTACTACAGGGTCAGGTTCATTCCGTTGTTGGTTAACTGATTTTGTGGGTTGTGCCCTGGTTCTTCTTCTACGGGGTTGCATTGTTCTGATGATGAAGATTTGTCAACATAGTTGTAATTATAATAGTTAGATTAATTTAATCATGTGTAAGCATGTCATTTATTATCTAGCATGTTTTTATAAAGTGCAATAATATGGACATCAATTTCTTGATAACTGCTTAGATATATATTTCATAAGGTCACCCACTTATATCTTGGGGAACAAAACAACTAGCTAAGTTCATACATGCCTGAGTATAATACATTACTACTTGTCCTGAATACTGATATGCAAATACATAAGCCGTGTACCCTGAAGGGCTAGGAACGCTATCTACTACCATCTATCCTATCAAAATTGGTGACAAGTCACCCAGCCTTCTTCAAGGTCCATATCTAGTCACTAGTCCCTCAGTCACTGTCACTGCACGTGAGGTCACGCACCCTCCTCATCGCTCCTGCCAACATCAGCTCTGTATCAACCACCGGGATGTATCCTCCAATCGCACCCTCCTCATCGCTCCTACCAACATCAGCTCTGCATCAACCACCGGGATGTATCCTCCAATCGCTGTCATCCTCATCTGAACCCTGGTACGGAGCTCGATCCCATCAATCCCTCTACTGGCTATGGCTGGAGAAGCAGCTCTGAAATCCCCTGGGTATCCTAGTCTGATGGCTCTATCAGCTGTCAATGCCTGGCGTAACTCCGCAATGCGAGCAGATGCCGCAGTAATCTCAGCGTTAAGCTGAGCCACCATCCAGTCGTGTATAGCTACATGTATGGTCGCCGGGGGTGGTAGAGGTGAGTCTGGGTCGCTAGAGGATATTTTGTAAGCCTCGTAGACCTGTGCATATATCCCATCCTCGTCATCACCATCAGTATAGGGCATAGGGCTCTGATTCCCTTGGGGTGGGGTAGGAGAGCGAATAGTCGGGTGAGGGTACATCTCTATATCCCTCCAGCCTACGCCATCTCCCCGGGTCATCTCAATGTCATTAGCTATGGGGACAGGAAGGTCAGTCTCCTCCTCTGGGACATCCTCAGTAGAGTCATCCTCCCTCATAGGCTCCACTGGTACCTGACATAATAGGCAAGGTGTTACTAACTTAAAGTCAAAATTCCCATGAGAGTAAAATTGTCAAGACTACCCATGTAGCCCGACGACGAACTCGACTTGAGCTCTAATTGATTATTTTATTATTATTATTATTATGTCTATGTTTTTTATATCCTATCATTTCCAAGATTTGATAACCTAAGGCTCTGATACCATTTCTGTGGCGCCCCAAAATCCGGGGTCAGGAATCTCAGAGGCCACGCCATCTAAACTACTACAACCACATAACTCACACTACAATATATAAATACTCACGCTTCACGACCCCACACTTATCATACACACACACACACACTTACAGGTTATTGTCTTGGAAATAAACCATTCATAACTAGAGTAATTCAACCATCAAGTGATAATTATTACAACCCAAAAGTGATTAAGTCTTACCGGGGAGTAACCTTTAAGTAATGCTAGTCCGTCGGACAAATATACATTTCTTGTTTATTACCTTACATAAGTCATACTTATAAATAAGCCGAACTAAAAACAACTGAAAACTAATCCAGCTTACAAACAACTGAAAACTAATCCAGCTTATTCGGACTACCTGTGGTATAACACCAAACAATCTACGGAATAGCTGGCCATTTCCTACCCGTTTCCTCATTGTGGTTCTCATGGTAGGCATCTTGATTCACTTTTGTGTTGTGTCAATTTAAGAAAACAAGTGTGAGCTAAAATGCCCAGTATAAGAATGTACAATATGTAAATGGTTGTATGATAACTTACGTAAAACATCATATATGATAATTATGTTTTATTCAAAAATAGTTTTCCTTGGTGATACACACCTTCTTATAAAAACAATTCTTTAATGGATTTTATTATCTTGCGAATACCTTAAAAGTAAACCCAGCACATAGGCTTGGGTTACGGTATTGCATCACAATTCCAATTGGAAGAATTTGGACATTCATTGGAGCCACCGCATACGAAGATCAGTCGTGCTACGATAAAAGTAACCTTTTCTACTAGTAGAAGGACGACACGTTCGTATCCCGGTTATCACCCTTGCCGCATACGGGCTATGCGTCCTCATTTCGGGTATACACACACTTCACAGGTCCATAGGTACATATTGTACCGTCTCATACGGTACTAATAGTCTATCCAATACACGAAGTACTTAGATCCTACCACTCCCTTGTCCTTTAGGAAATCCTATCATATCTCGAGAACTCGAACCACATCGAAGTTCCCCCAAGCGTTTTGCTTGTCGATAGGCACAGCTTTACTTTATATATATATGTACTTCCGAAAGTTTTTGGAGGAAGTACTGAGGATGTGAGTTGACCGTTGTCAACAGATAATTACATAAGGGGGAAAAGTTTCTCTTTGAAACTATATTCAAAATATTAAATAAGTCGGGATAATATTCTCCGACGATCTGAAATTATTCGAATGATTTTCGAAATCAGAAAGTACTTTAAATCCGATTCTATAATTTTTAAATCATAAATAAAACCTTTAATAAATAATAATTAATGATAATCGATAAATAATTAAACCTCGAATGAGTTTACTTTCTAAGAGAATATTTAAAATAATATTCCTCAACTGATTTATGTCTACGCAATTAATAATCTTTAATGTTTAATCGGGTTTGAAATAAATAATTGTTGGAGTATACTTCTCCCATAATAAAGGAATAGGTATATAATATTTATTACTTGAATAAAAAAATATAGTTGAGGGAATATGATCGTTGGGAAATCGTTTAATAAAAGTTCGAGGTATTTTAATGTTCCGTAAGTGGACGTTGAGTCCCTTTAAAATGTACTATTATGGACTTGTAATCGTCCTATAATATCACCGGAATGATTCCCGGGTTATTATCTTGAAATCCCGACTGACTCTCGGTCTTATTATAATACTTTCGTTTATAGCGGAATTAATATTTCCCGATATATACTTATCGTACAACATCGCTCTATCATGCAAAAATTCAATGACTACATATCATGGGAAACATGGTACTTATGCAATGATAATAAAACAATCATTTCACAACACAACAGTAAATGGAGTTGGGTTCGTAAACTTGCCTGGGTATCTCGAGGTGGAGGATGCTCTAGGTTCCGCTCGGAAATCTATAATCATAACATAATTCACTTCGTTACGTCCCGTTCTAATTTACGGCGACTCACACTCATGTGCTACTTATTATGCACCCTATCAACTTATATTACCCTTATTATTCCTTTAAGTTCTTATTCACATCATGGTCGCTTCATTTTTCTAAGTATCTTAGGTTCATTTTCATTTTCGTCGTCGGCTCCGCTTATGGATTCTACGTTTTCTAATCGCGCGGCCTCGGCTCCGATACTTTTATAAAACTGAAAATTCATTATTTTTACTTGAAATTTTTATAGAAGTTAGGAAACTCAATATGTTACTCTCTGTAAAATTTCATGATTTATGAACACTTTTAAGTCGATCCTTTATATTTTCAAAGTTCTTAATTCGTAGCAGTTTTTGTCGCGTAAATCACTTTTAGTAAAACGGCCATAACTTTTGATCCGTAAATCGGAATCAAGCGATTAAAGTGCCTAAAAGATCCTTATAACATTTTGTATCATAATCAAGGTTTATTTTTCAAGATAATACAGTTTAAGTCTTCGGGACATTCTGCAGAAACTTAAAGTTACGATTTGTTTGTTTTAACGAAATTATGTTTACGATCGGGGTTTCGTTTTACGCCCTAACTCTTAACACAACCACCAAAAATCATCATCTCATCATCAACACACAAAATACTCTCAAGAAAATCATGTTCTTAAGGCAACAACAATCAACTTTACATCTACTTAACTAAACATCAAGATTTCAACAATACCACTTCTAAAACTAGGTTTACAACTACATACTAAATGGATCTTGAAAATGAGTCTTAAATAAAGTGGGGCATCTTTCTTAAAAGCTTGAGATGTGTTCTTGAGGATGGTGGAGTCTTAGAAGTGTTTGGTATGATTTTTGGAACCTAAAACCACCATTGAAATCAAGAAACCAAAGAAGAGTTACTATTCATACTATTCACTAGTAACTTTCTTGATTTTATTTCACCCACCAAACCTTGATAAAAAGAGATGAAAGAATTTTCTTACCTTAGTTTGGTTGTTAGGAAGTTTTAGAATTAATGGGATGATTTTACCATGGCTAGAACTTAAGATTTTGAATTGGATTTCTTGGCTTGGATGAAATAGCCGAATGGAAGCAATGTGGAAGGGGGGTTTATGCTTGCTTCCTTGGGTGCTTCTAGGAAATGGGATGGTGATATCTTTTTATTGATTGATATTCTTCCTAGTATAGAATTCTAGGTTTATTCCTTGTTGCCAAATCCATGGACATATCTTAAGTAGCTTGCAAGCTAAACTACATGTGCTAGCTTCCTTAGCACACTATTTGGCTAGCTTGCTTGATCATCCTAAGCTTAGCTCACTATTTTTTAAAGTAACCATGGTTACTTTCTTACCATGGTTAGTTAGTGTGTTACGTTTATTTAATCGTTTACGCGTTCGCTCGGTCGCTTAAGCGTTTTCGTAATACTTACTCGTAAATGGTTCGCGACGTAATTCCTTTCGTATTTATTCCTTATATTTTGAATTATCATACTTGAATATAAATCCGTAGGGTTTTAATCTTGTAATTATATTGTGATTCCCGTAATCCTCGATGAGTCGTAAATACGGTCGTTTTTCAAAGTTCATTTTCTTCGAAAACTAATAGCGTCTACATACACTCATTTGGTACATATAATCATAATATCAACTCTGAAACTCATTTTCTCATGCACTACATAGTGTGGGCTTAAAAGTCTTTTCCCGTCCGTCAGGGTTACTATTCATTAAACTTTTTACAAGGTCTCAAAAATTCGAGTTATTACAATGGATATGCCTTTTGAATCTCTTGGATTGAAGAAGCTGAACAAAGATCCTAAGCGCCCAAGCCATCTATTGAGGAAGCTTCTACTCCTGAGCTTAAGCATTTACCTAAACATTTGAGGTATGCATTTTTAGGTGATGCATCTACTTTGCCTGTTATTATTGCATCTGACTTTTCAGGTAGCGACGGCGAGAAGCTTTTTAGAATTCTTAGAGAATTCAAATCGGCAATTGGTTGGTCTATAGTAGATATCAAGGGAATCAGCCCTTCTTATTGCATGTACACAATTCTGCTAGTGGAAGGAAGCAAGCCTATTGGTGAGCAACATAGAAGGCTAAATCCAATCATGAAAGAGGTTGTGAAGAAGGAAATCCTTAAGTGGCTAGATGTAGGGATCATCTATCCTATTTCTGACAGTTCATGGGTGAGCCCAGTTCAGTGTGTGCCAAAGAAAGGAGGTATCACTGTGGTAAAAAATGAGAAGAATGAGCTTATTCCTACAAGAACAATCATGGGGTGGAGAGTTTGCATGGATTATAGGAAGCTGAACAAGGCTATAAGGAAAGATCACTTCCCTCTTCCTTTCATTGATTAGATGCTTGATTGATTGGCTGGGCATGATTACTATTGTCTTCTGGATGGCTATTCGGGATATAATCATATTTGTATCACTTGAGAAGATCAAGGAAAGACTACATTCACATGTCCTTTTGGTACTTTCTCCTTTAGAAGGGTTTTTTCGGGTTATGTGGAGCACTGGCCACATTTCAGAGATGCATGATAGCTATCTTCTCTGATATGATTGGTCAGAATGTGGAGGTGTTCATGGACGATTTCTCTGTATTTGGTGATTCATTTGATGAGTGCTTGTAGAATTTAGGCGACGTTCTCAAGAGGTGTGTTGAGAACAATTTGGTTCTCAATTGGGAGAAATGTCACTTTATGGTGCGACAGGGCATTATTCTTGGGCACAAGGTCTCTAGTAAGGGTTTTGAGGTGGATAAAGCCAAAGTGGGGGTCATCAAAAATCTTCCCCCACCAATTTCTGTTAAGGGAATTCTTAGTTTTCTTGGTCATACAGGCTTCTACGGGCGGTTCATCAAGGACTTCTCAAAAATTTCTAAACCTTTGTGCAATCTTCTGGAGAAGGATGTCCCTTTTAAGTTTGATGACGAGTGTGTGGCTGCTTTTGAGTTCTTAAAGAAGAGTTTAATCATGACACCTGTCATAACTGCACCTGATTGGAGTGAGTCGTTTGAGATGATGTGCGATGCAAGTGACTATGCAGTTGGAGCAGTTCTTGGGCAGAGAGAGAACAACATATTTCATGTGGTCCACTATGCTAGTAAGACTCTTAATGGTGCTCAACTGAATTATACTACTACGGAGAAAGAACTTTTGGCTATCGTCTATGGTTTTGAGAAATTTTGATCATATCTGCTTGGGATGAAGGTGATAGTTTTCACTGATCACACGGCCATTCGACATCTCGTCTCGAAGAAGGACTCGAAGCCTAGATTGATTCGATGGGTTCTTTTACTCCAGGAGTTTGAATTAGAGATCAAGGATAGAAAAGGGACTAAAAATCAAGTTGCAGGTCATCTCTCGCGTTTAGAGGATCCAAGTACAACTTCACTGGATAAGACATTAATAAACGAGTCTTATCCCGATGAGCAGCTGTTTGGAGTGCAAGAGGAAGAACCGTGGTTTGCAGCCATTGTGAACTACCTTGTGAGTAATATCATGCCTCCCGACTTGTCATATGCTCAAAGGAAGAAGTTTTTGCATGAAGTGAAGTGGTATATGTGAGATGAGCCGTTTATTTTTTGACAAGGAGCTGTCCAAATCATCAGGAGATGTATACCTTTCAGCGAAATGGGGAGGGGGGATCTTGCGAGATTGCCACTCAACGGCTTATGGAGGATATTATGGTAGAGAAAAGACATCAGCTCGTATTCTTCAAGCAGGTTTCTTTTGCCCGACCTTGTTTAAAGACGCTCATCAGTTTGTTTTGAAATGTGATCGATGTCAACGTGTGGGTAACATGTCCAAGAGGGATGAGATGCCTCTTAATGTGCTTCTCGAGGTTGAAGTCTTCGATGTTTGGGGAATTGACTTCATAGGGCCATTTGTCTCATCTTGTAACAATCAGGATATCTTGTTGGCGATCGATTATGTCTCGAAATGGGTTGAACTTAAGGCATTTCCAACAAACGATATGAAAGTAGTGCTTCATTTTCTTCACAAGCAGATATTCACAAGATTTGGAACTCCAAGAGTCATAATCAGTGATGAGGGGTCACATTTTTACAATCGCAAGTTCACTGATGTGATACAAAGATATAATGTGAATCATCGCATTGCTACAGTTTATCATCCTCAGACGAATAGTCAAGCTGAGGTACCTAAAAGAGAGATCAAGCGCATTTTAGAGAAAGTTGTATGTCCATCGAGAAAAGATTGGTCTTTGAAGCTTGATGAAGCTATTTGGGCGTAAAAAACAGCATACAAGACTCCATTGGAAATGTTGGCGTATCAGTTGGTTTATGGTAAGGGGTGTCATTTACTAGTGGAGCTCGAGCATAAAGTGCATTGGGCTTTGAAGAAGTTGAATCTTAATTTGGATGTAGCTGGAAAGAAGATTATGCTCCAATTGAATGAACTCAATGAGTTCCGACTTCAAGCATATGAAAACAACAAAATGTATAAGGAGAAAGTCAAGAGGTGGCATGATAGGGGTCTAGAGCTCAAATCATTTATGTCGAGGCAACATGTTCTTTTGTTTAACTCTCGTCTCCGTCTTTTTCCTGGAAAGTTGAAGTTAAGGTGGTCAGGGCCATTTTTTGTCAAAACTGTGTTTCCACATGGAGTGGTGGAGATGTTTGAGAATCATCCGGGCCAAGCATTCAAGGTAAATGGTCAGAGGTTGAAGCATTACTATGGTGACACAGAAAACCGCGAGGTGGTTAGTGCTGTTTTGTTGTCCATTTGATCTCGCATTTCTACGTCAAACTAATGATGTAAAACAAGCGCTTCTTGGGAGGCAACCCAAGTTTGTTGTATGTTAGTAGGTAGAGGAAGCGAGAAAAAAAGAGAAAAACACAAAAAAATCAGAAAAAACAGAAAATTTCAGGGCCAACTTCAGAAGCTGCGCGCGGTCGCGCTGGAATTCCAGAAACCAAGCATGCCCGCACTGATCTAGCATGCGGCCGCGCTGATTTGGCCAAAGGTGAGCGCGCCCGCGCTAGTCTAGCGCGCGGCGCGCTGGGGTCCCGATTCAGAAAAAAATAAAAGGCAGTTTGTGAAGAGAAAATCGGGGTTTTTAATAGAAAATCAATTTCTACCCGAATTTTACTCTTCCACATCCCAAATTTCCCTCTCCAAATTAAACCCATTATTCCCACTATAAGCATAATCAATTCCCACTTCTATTCCATATCTAATTCTCTTCTCACCTCCTATATATGCATACACTTATACACAAACTTCTCTACCACTTCTCAAATTCTCAAACACAATTCTCTCTCAAACACTTATCTTTTATTTTCTCTTATACAATCCCAATGGCACCCAAGAGAGAAAGAACTCAAGTAAGCAGCCAAGGAGCGAGGCCGAGGTTTTCAACTCCCGAGGCTGAAACGAAGTATACGAGGCTTCTCTCGAAGCCTATAGCCAAGGAGCGAGGTTTTCTGCCATCAGGGAAGGATGGTAAGTTGTTGGAGATGATCTTGGAGATGGGCTGGGTTGCGTTTTGTGAGGCACCCGTTGTTATGCCCATGAGTGTTGTTCATGAGTTTTATGTTAATGCTAAGGTGGAGAAGAATGGTTTCACGGTGGTTAGGGGATGAATGTGGAGTACAGTACGGATGCGATAAGGAGGGTGATTGAGCAGCCCGCAAGGAAGCCCGGTCAGGACACCTGGAATGATAAGACTCCGGAGGACTTTGATTTGGATTTGATTGTTGCCACTCCGTATGTGCCTGAGACTCATTAGAAGTTCAAGAGGGGCATGACTGATTATGCCACATTCCCTGCTTCTTGTATGAACAGGTTTGCACGTGCATGGAATTCTTTTATTTTTGCTAATATCATGCCATCTTCTCATATGCATGAGGTTTCTGTGGAGCATGCATGGTTGTTGTGGGGTATTCTGCAGGGTGACTATGTGGACCTTGGTAGGGTTATTCACCAAGGTATTATGAGGTTTTTGTGAGGGAGTACTAAGGGTTTTATACCCTATGCGTCCATTGTGACGAAGCTGTGTGTGGCAGTTAGTGTTCATTGGGCCGCACATGAGTAGCTTCAGCTTCCTAGTTCTGTTATCGATAGTTCGACTACATTGAATATGGTGGAGTGGTACGGTGGTAAACCCGATCTTAAGGGGCTTGGTTATTCATATGATCTTCTTCCGGGCAAGCGTCCAGCTGATCAGACATTCGCTGGCGGGTTGGAGAGCTCGGTTGGGTGAAAAAGCTGGTCCATCACAGCAGGAGCAGAAGGAAGCAGGAGCTAATGTTGGTGTTGGTATGAGCATGATATGATACATGACATCCATAGTCGGTTTGCACATGATCTCACTCAGACATTAGGGGCGGCTTTCAGAGCCACAGGTGTTGACATCCAGTTGGCCATTATTTGGTGAGGACTCCGTGTATCCACCTCCAGACACGCCTGACACTCCACCCGTTGAGGGTGAGGATCCTGATTCCGAGTAGGTATGCCTGATACCTTACTATTACCTTCACTGAGGACAGTGAAAATTTTAAGTTTGGGGGTAATAGTTGAAAGAATATGTTTTTGTGAGTCGAATATAGTTTGCATATCCATGATAGTTTAGTGCATATAGTTGCATATTTTGCCATTTAGTTTTTTTTTATTTTTGTAGTTTTTATGATAGTTTGTTCATATAGTTTCATGCATTTGCATAATAACATGATCCCTTAGATGATTTTTTCGATTGACTTGTGATATTGATGCTAGTGTGCTGATGTTGTATTTAGTGATGTTGAGTCCTATCGAATTGATTTGCATGCTAGAGACAATTGTATTTCACTAAGTCTTATAGGTTTCTCTAGTGCTAGATCATGATCATGGTTCGTTTATTTGTCGAAGTTGAATCGCTTGTTTATATTTAGAATTTAGGATATTCTATTAATCATAGAATAACCTGGATTTTTAAAAATTGGAGAAAATTGGCTTTCATTGCTAGTTGTTGTGGCTAGGTGTCAAATGGCTAGGCTTGAACACGATGGAGCAAAACCCACTCGTTCAAAAATTTGTGAAAAAAAAAGAAAAAAAGAAAAAGAAAAAAAGAAAAAAAATTAGTGTTTTGTATAATTGATAACGAGTGGGCTCTTTAGTACTCGAGTTGTGAAGTTCTTAGGGGACTTTGTGCCTAGTGACCTAAGGCTTTTATAGTCTGGGATCCGCTAACTTAACGCTCGTTACATGGGTACTATTGTATAAATCTTTTGTGGGTCTCAATCATTGAACGGTCAAATATGCATATTTGTGTTGTTTATGTATTGTGAATAAAAGTGTGAATCCATAAAAAACTCCAATATAAAAATTGAAGTGTTATAAGTTATTTTGAGTCTAGCTTTTATTTTATTTATAACCTTGCGATTGCTTTGATGAGTAGTGAGTCCTGATTATTGATCTAGTTGTGATAGTATATTTGTAAGCAGTTGCACACACGCACGTCTCTGGTTTCTAAGTTGATTTGTAAGATTTGATTGATCTTTATGCGAATAACTGCATTTATTGAGATGTTACTTGTTGATTGGTTTAGTTATTCTACGGGGATCGTTGCATTCATTTAGTTGCATTCATGCATTTTTATTTCTTATTCTGAGTCTATTTATGCTTGAGGACATGCATCGATTCAAGTTTGGGGATATGTTGAGTGGCATTTATGACACTTTATAACGCTCCATTAAGCTTTGAATTGGTGTATTTGTACTCAAGTTGTTAGTGTTTTAATGTGTTTTCTAGTGTTTTTGCATTTCAGGTATTAATCCGGGATTCAGGTGAATTAGCATTCATTTGATGCTAATATGGTGTTAGGATGGTGTCCAAGGAATAAAGCTCGCAAAGACCAACTCATCACATCAAGAAAAGAAGAAAATGGAATTTTCTCTAGAAGGCCAGCGCCCGCGCTGTCATAGCACGCGCCCGCGCTGTCATAGCACGCGCCCGCGCTGTCATAGAGCGCGCCCGCACCCGAAGTATAGAGATACAGCGCGCCTGCGCTGGTCAAGCGCGCGCCCGCGCCGGTTCGGGAAATTTAAATCCTGATTCTTGTGGGCTTTTGATTGGAGGACTTCTTCCAAGATGGACTGCTATATATATAAATAAAGGTCGTTTTTATAAGGAGACATAACGGAGCTTAAGGAGAAGACGACAAGAAGACCTATAGCATAATTCAACGAAGGCGAAGAAGATCTAGTTTATTCTTGTGAATCTTTGTTCTCAGTTGTAATCTTGGATGCTAGTTTCTTATTTTTTGAACCTAATACTCTGGATTATGTACTTTATTTATTATTTGTTTATAAAGACTACATTTATTATACCATACTTTCATCGGAACCCATGTTGATGATGAGTCTGATTATGGGCTAGTCGTTATCGTGGGGTTCTAGCGGATTTATTTATGGATTTCTTTAGTTAATTTGTTTTGATGCCTTAGTGTGTGGTGATTGTATGATAACCTATTATTGGTTGTGCTTATTCGTCTTATGAGTGTCGCGAACTTATAAGATAGTGTGTTAATTCTCAATGAAGCGAATATGAATTTAAGGGTTCAGAACTTTCCATGCTAGAATAGGTTCATGTGTTATTGTTATGCATGATTCATAGGTATTTATAACCATATTACTTGCCCTATGTAATCACGATAGATGACTTGTGCATTAAACCGTTATGTTGTCAAATTCTATAGACATATAGGGTCTCAATATAATTGGTGTCTATTCAGCTTCTATTGCTTTTGTGGATGTCTTGTAGTATGATATTCGTACAACAAAAATTGGCATTTATCAGTTTCGTGTTATCTGATTAGTGTCATCACCATCACATGCTAAGGTTAAGAACGAAAAAGCTATTAAATGAAGTATTTAATGAATTTAGAATCCCATGTTTCTGTCATATATTATTCAATTATCTTCAATCTTTTAGTTAATGTACTCTAGTATAATTCTCAATAGTTAATCGTAGTATAATCAAAACCCAAATTATTATTCGTCTTAGCATTGAATAATAGTCATATCATTGTTGTATAAGTGCATAAATCACAAAGTTAACCTAAACCAGTCCCTGTGGGAATGAACTAGAAATAATTCTATATTACTTGCGATCGCGTATACTGTTAGTCGCTAAACACGCGCTAATAATACACGCAAGTATACGAGTTCACAAGTAGTATAGAATCTTATCTAGTTCGTTCCCACAGAGACTGTATTGGTTAACTAATTAATTCACGCACCTAAGCAACAATGTATGGTTATTATTCAATGTTAAGACGGTAACAAAGTGAGGATGTTTATAACTAAGAATTAAACTAATATTTATAACTACGAGAATAAGATTGATTGAATTAATAATTATGACAAACATGGGATTCTAACTTCAGTAAATACTTCATCTAGTAGCCTTATTGATCTTACCCTTAGCATGCAATCGTGATGACACTAATCAGATAACACGAAACTGATAAACGCCAACTTTTGTTACACAAGTACCATACTACCAGACATCCACAAAAGAGATAGAAGTTGAATAGATACCAATTATATTGAGACCCTATATGTCTATAGAATTTGACAACATAACGGTTTAAGCTCAAGTTATCTATCTTGATTACATAGGGCAAGTAAGATGGTTAAAATTACCTACGAATCATGCATAACAAATACATGAACCTATGTTAGCATGGCAAGTTCTAAATCCTTAAATTCACTTTCGCTTCATTAAGAATTAACACACTATCTTATAAGTTCACGACGCTTATAAGACGAATACGCATAACCAATACTAGGATATCATACAATCACCACATACTAAGACATCAATCAATTTAACTAAATAAATCCACAAATAAATCCGCTAGAACCCCACGATCACGATTAGCCCATAATCGGACTCATCATCAACATGGGTTCCGATGAAAGCATGGAATATAAAATGTAGTCTTTATCACGAATAAATAAAACCAAGTACAAACAAGAGTATTGGTTCAACAAAACAAGAAACGAGCATCCAAGATTACAACTCAAAACAAAGATTCACAAGAATAAACTAGAACGTCTTCGCCTTTGTTGAATTGTGCTATAGGTCTCTTGTTGTCCTCTCCTTGTGTTGTGGTAAGTCTCCTTATTAAAAAATGATCTTGAGTTATCAATGTATAGCAGTCCAAACATTCCAGGAGTCCAGAAAATAGAATTTCAATAGAATCAGAATTTTACCATCCCGACACGGCGTGGTCGCGCGCTTTATCAGCGCGGGGGCGCTAGCTCCCTGAACTTCGGCGCGGCCGCGCGCTTCATCAGCACGGGCGCGCTGGCCTTCTACCAAAATTGACTTCTTGCATATTTCTAGCAGATTCGAGCCGGTCTTCGCGAACTTTTATTCCAACACCTCTTAGACACTATAGTAGCACCAAAACAATTCTAATTCACCTGATTACCTAGATAATGCCTAAAATGCAAAAACACTAGAAAACACGTTAAAACACTTAACAACTTGAGTACAAATGCACCAATCCCAAGCTTATTAAAGCATTAAAAAGTGTCATAAATGCCACTCAACATACCCTCAAACTTGAATCGATGCTTGTCCTCAAGCATAAATAGACTCAAAGAACAAGAAATAAAAATGCATGAATGCAACTAATATGAATACAATGATCCCCATAGAGTAACTAAACCAACCAATAAGCAACACCTCAGCAAATGCAATTATTCGCATAAAGATCAATCAAATCTCTCAAATCAACCTAAAAACCAAAGACGTGTGTGTGTGGAGATGCTTACAGATATACTATTGCTACTAGACCGACAATCATGACTCACTACTTATCAAAACAATCGCAACTTTATAAATAGAATAAAAGTTAGACTCAAAATAACTTATAACACTTCAATTCTTATATCAGAGTTTTTTATGGATTCATGCTTTTATTCACAATAACACAACACAAGTATGCTTATTTGATCGTGCAACGAGCGAGGTCCATAAAAGACTTATACAATAGTACCCATGTAGCGAGCGTTAGGTTAGAAAATCCTAGACTATAAAAGCCTTAGGTTACTAGGCAAAAAGTCCCCTAAGAACTTAATAACTCGAGTACTAAAGAGCCCACTCATGATCAATTATACAAAACTCTTATTCTTTTTTTCTTTTTTCTTCACAAATTTTTGAACGAGTGCATTTCGCTCCATCTCGTTCAACCCTAGACTACTCATATAAATATGAGCCGGCTACTAGCCATTTGACGCCTAGCCTTATTCATAACTAGCAATGAAATCCAATTTCTCCAATTTTTAAATGTCCATGTATTTTATTATTAAGAGAATACCCTAAATTCCAAATATAAACAAGCGATTAAACCTCAACAATCAAAAAAATCATGACTATGATCTAGCACTCTAGCAACCTATAAGACTTATTGAAATACAAGTGTCTCTAGCATGCAAATCAATCTAACAAGACTTAATATCACTAAACACGACATCACTACACTAGTATTAATATCACAAATCAATCGGAAAATTATCTAGGGGAACATGTTATAATGCAAATGCATGAAACTACATGAACAAAATATCATAAAACTACCAAAAATAAAATAAATAAATAAAACTACAGGGAAAAATATGCAATATGAATTAAAACTATCATTAATATGCAAACTATATGAGACTCACACAAACTATATTCTTTCAACAACTACCCCCAAACTTAAAATATTCACTGTCCTCAATGAAGGTAATAGAAAGGAATCAGGAATACCTACTGTGAATCAGAATCCTCACCCTCAACGGGTGGAGTGTCAGGCGTGTCTGGAGGCGGATACACTGAATCCTCACCAAAAACTGGCCATTGGATGTCAACACGTGTGGCTCTAAAAGCTATCCTAAGTGCCTGGGTGAGATCGCATGTAAATCGATTATGGATGTCATACATCACATCCATCTTCCTCACGAGACGCCTATACTGCGTCGAACTCGAACCAACTCCCATCTCTGCTCCTGCTGCCTCCTGCTGCTGCGATGAACCAGCCTTCTCTCCATATTGGGCTCTCCAAGCTGCTCTACGGGCATCCTGAGAACCTCTTGTTGTATCTTCCTCCATAGGTACACCACATGGCAAATGATCATATGAATAACCAAGCCCCTTAGGATCGGGCTTCCCTCCATACCACTCTTGCTTGCTCTGCAGCGTAGCACTATCAATAGGAGCACTGGGAAGCTGAAGCTGGTCATGTGTTGGCCAATGAATAGCAACTGCCACGCACAACTTCGTCCCAACTGACGCATACAGAATAACACACGTTGTTCCTCCCCTGAAGAATCTCAAAATCCCCTGATATATCACCATCCCCAAGTCAATGTAATCACCCTGCAGAATACCCCATAACAGATGAGCACGCTCCACAGTAATCTCATGCACATGCGAAGATGGCATGATATTCGCACAAATAAAGGAGTTCCAAGCCCGTGCAAACCTGTTCATGCACGACGCCGGGAACGTGGAGTAATCAGTAGTGCCCCTCTTGAACTTCCAATGAGTCTCAGGAACACAAAAAGTAGCAACGATGAGATCCAAATCAAAGTCCTCCGGAGTCTTATCATTCCAGGTGTCCTGACCCCCTTCCTTATGGGCTGCTCAATCACTGCTCAGATAGCATCAGCACTGTATTCTACAGTCCTCCCTCTCACCACCGTGAATCCATTCTTCTCCGCCTTTGCGTTTGCATAGAAATCCCGCACAACACTCATGGGCACAGCAGCGGGAGCCTCACAGAAAGGAACCCAGCCCATCTCGAGAATCATCTCTAACAGCTTACCATCCTTCCCTGATGGCAGAAAACCTCGCTCCTTAGCAATAGGCTTCGAAAGAAGCCTCGTGTACTCCTCCTCAGCCTCAGGAGTAGAAAACCTGGGCCTCACATCACCTGCAGATGAAGAATCGGTGGTGCTGCTTCCAACTTGCGTTCTTTGTCTCTTGGGTGCCATCGGGATTGAAGAAGAAAGAACAAAAGCTTAAGTGTTTAGAGAGAATTTATGTTTGAGAGTTTGAGAATTGGTGGAGAAGTTGTGTGTAAGTATATGTATTTATAGGTGGAGAGGTGTGAATTCTAGAAGGAATAGAAGTTGGAATTGATTATGGGAATCGTGGGAATAATGGAATTGATTAGGAGAGGGAATTATGACATTTGGAAGAGTAAAAATCGGGTTGGAATTGATTTTGGAGTAGAAGTCCCGATTTTACCTTAGTAAACCGCTGAAATAAATTGTTTTTTGAACAAGATCTGGCGCGGGCGCACGCTAAGACAGCGCAGGCGCGCTCACTCTCTGGAAAACTGGCGCGGTCGCGCGCTAGAAAAGCATGGGCGCGCTTGGTTACTGGAAAAACGGCGGGGCCGCGCGCTTGTTAAGCGCGGGCGCGCCTAGCTTCTGTAGTTGGCCCTGAATTTTTTCTTTTTCTGGTTTTTTTGTGTTTTTCTCTTTTCTTCTTGTTTCCTCTACCTACTAATGTACAACATACTTGGGTTGCCTCCCAAGAAGTGCTCCTTTTACGTCGTTAGCTCGACGTAGAATCTCGAGATCAAGTGGACAACAAAATGGCACTAACCACCTCGCGGTTTTTCATGTCACCATAATAATGCTTCAATCTTTGATCATTTACCTTGAACGTTTGGCCAGGATTATTCTCAAAAATTTCCACCGCTACATGTGAAAACACAGTTTTGACAATGAACGGCCCTGACCATCTTGACTTCAACTTTCCAGGAAAACGACGGAGATGAGAGTTGAACAAAAGAACTTGTTGCCTTGACACAAATGATTTGAGCACTAGACCCCTATCATGCCACCTCTTGACTTTCTCCTAATATATTTTATTGTTCTCATAAGCTTGAAGTCGGAATTCATCAATTTCATTCAATTGAAGCATCCTCTTCTTTCCAGCCGCATCCAAGTCTAGATTCAACTTTTTTAAAGCCCAATATGCCTTATGCTCGAGCTCCACATGCAAATGACACCCCTTACCATAAACCAACTAAAATGGTGACATTCCCAATGGAGTCTTATATGCTGTTCTATACGCCCAAACAGCTTCATCAAGCTTCAAAGACCAATCCTTCCTTGATGAACACACCACTCTCTCCAAAATGCACTTGATCTCTCTGTTAGATACCTCAGCCTGACCATTCTTCTAAGGATGATAAGCCGTAGCAATGCGATGATTCACATTATACCTTTTCATCATAGCAGTGAACTTGCGATTGCAAAAATGTGACCCCTCATCACTAATTATGACTCTTGGAGTTCCAAACCTTGCGAATATCTACTTCTGAAGAAAATTAAGTACTACTTTCGCATCGTTTGTTGGCAACTCCTTAACTTCAACCCATTTCGACACATAATCAACCGCCAACAAGATATACTGATTGTTACAAGATGAGACAAATGGCCCCATGAAGTCAATTCCCCAAACATCGAAGACCTCAACCTCGAGAACCACATTAAGAGGCATCTCATCCCTCTTAGACATATTACCCACACGTTGACATCGATCACATTTCAAAATGAACTGATGAGCATCTTTAAACAACATCGGCCTAAAGAAACCTGCTTAAAGAATACTTGCTGATGTCTTTTCTCCATCATAATGTCCTCCATAAGCCGTTAAGTGGCAATCTCACAATATCCCCCCTGTTTCGTTGTAAGGAATACATCTCCTGATGATTTGGTCAGCTCCTTGGCGAAAGAGAAACGGCTCATCCCACATATACCACTTCATCTCATATAGAAACTTCTTCCTTTGGGCATAAGATAAGTCGGGAGGCATGATATTACTCACAAGGTAGTTCACAATGTCTGAAAACCACGGTTCTTCTTCTTGCACTCCAAATAATTGCTCGTCGGGAAAAGACTCATTTATCAATGTCTTATCCAATGAAGTAGCATTAGGATTTTCTAAACACGAAAGATGATCAGCAACTTGATTTTCAGTTCCTTTTCTTTCCTTGATCTCTAGTTCAAATTCTTGGAGTAAAAGAACCCATCTAATCAATCTAGGCTTCGAGTCCTTTTTTGAGACGAGATATCGAATTGCGGCGTGATCAGTGAAAACTGTCACCTTAGTCCCAAGTAGATAAGATCGAAATTTTTCAAAACCATAGACAATAGCCAAAAGCTCTTTCTCCGTAGTAGTATAATTCAGTTGGGCACCATTTAGGGTCTTACTAGCATAGTAGACCACATAAAATATATTGTTATTCATTTTCCCAAGAACTGCTCCCACTGCATAGTCACTTGCATCGCACATCATCTCAAAAGGCTCATTCCAAACATGTGCAGTTATGAGCGATGTCGTTATCAAACTCTTCTTCAATGTCTCAAAAGCTGCAAGGCACTCATCATCAAACCTAAAAGAAACATCTTTCTCTAACAGACTGCACAAAGGCTTTAAAATTTTTGAGAAGTCCTTGATGAAATGCCTGTAGAAACCCGCATGACCAAGAAAACTGTGAATTCCCTTAACAAAAATGGGTGGAGGGAGATTCTTAATGACCCCCACTTTGTATAACGCCCCCAAATCCGGGCTCAGGAATCTGGGTCGTCACGCAATCCTTCAATCATGTGTAACCTGCATTAACTCAATAATCCGATAATTCCATATCACAAACCCCCAATCTCATACACTCACAAGTTATAGCCTTAGAAACGATGTACAACAAGTATCATCTAGTATTAAAACTCAAATGTACTTTACAGGATCTCAAACAATTATTCATAACCTCTACATGAAGTTACAATAATTACAACTGATATCTTATACCTATCTGATACTCTGGCACACCTGAGACAAAGCTGCCAGGGATTTTCCCCATGACTGCGAGCGACTAAGTCCCACACCAGCATACTGGTTCACTTTTGTGTTGTGTCATTTAAAAGAAAGTAAGACTGAGCTATAATGCCCATCATAATAATGTACAGTATCAAAATGACCGTATGATAAACTCATGTAAAACATCATATATGATAATTACATTTTATTCAAAAATAGTTTTCCTTGGTGACACACACATTCTCATGAAAACAATTCTTTAGTGGATTTTATTATCCTGTGAATACCTTAATGGTAAACCTAGCACCTAGGCTTGGGTTACGGTATTGCATCACAATTCCAATTGGAAGCATAGGACATTCGTTGGAGCCATCACATACGATGATCAGTCATACTACGATAAAAGTAACCTTTTCTACTAGTAGAAGGACGACACCTTCGTATCCCGGTTATCACCCTTGCCGCATACGGGCTATGTGTCCTCATTTCGGGTATACACACACTTCGCAGGTCCTTAGGTACATGTTGTACCGTCTCCTACGGTACCAGTAGTCTATCCAATACATGAAGTACTTGGATCCTACCCCTCCCTTGTCCTTTAGGAAATCCTATCATATCTTGAGAACTCGAACCACATCGAAGTTCCCCCAAGTGTTTTGCTTGTTGATAGGCATAGCTTTACTTCATATATATATGTACTTCCGAAAGTTTTCGGAGGAAGTAATAAGGATGTGAGTTGACCGTTGTCAACAAGTAATTAAATAAGGGGGGAGTTTCTCTTTGAAACTATATTCAAAATATTAAAATACGTTGAGATAACATTTTTAAATAATTTCAAATTATTCGGATGATATTCCGAAAATCAGAAAGTATTTTACATCAGGTTTTATGATTTTTAAATCATAAATGAATCCTTTAATAAATAATAAATATTTAAATATTAATCGGTAAATAATTAAACCTCGAATGAGTTTACTTGAAAAGAATATTTGACATAATATTCCTCGACTAATTTATATTTAAGTAATATAATAATCTTTAATATTTAATCGAGTCTGCAATAAATATTCACTGGAGAATACTTCTCCCATAATAAATGAATAGTAAATAGATATTTATTATTCGAACGATAAAGTATAGTTGAGGGAATGCGATCTTTGGAAATTGTTTTAATAAAAGTTCGAGGTGTTTAGTATTTCGTAAATGGACGTTGATTCCCTTGAAACGTAACTACTATGGACTTCAATTGTCCTATAAATATCATCGGAATGATTCTTGGGTTTTTATTTTATAAAAATAAAACTAACCGACCCTCGGTCTTACAACTTATACATCACGCTCTATTATAGCGTTAATATTCTAATTAAAACACCTCCGGAATACTTCCGGGTTTTCATCAATTTTTACTGACCGATCTTCGGTCTAAAATATATACACGTCACGCTACTCGCTAGCGTTAACATTCTCAATTATAAACTCCTCCGGGATACCTCCGGGTTTTTATAATCTTACACCGACCAAATCTCGGTCTAAATATAACATTTCGAACTCGGTATGAACAAATACTAGAAATTATCAACAATTGAGTAACGTAATACATCTCAAACTTTGTAAAACAGTTTAAAGAAATATCATGCATATATCACAGTTTTATAAAATATTCACAACACAACAGTTCTTAAAAGGTAGGGTTTGAAAACTTGCCTGGGTATCTTGAGGTGGATGCTCTAGGTTCTGCTCAGAAATCTATAATCATAGCACAAGTCATTTTGTTAGGTCCCGTTTTAATTTATGGCTACCCGCACTCATGCACTAATCATTATGCACCCTCTCAACTTATATTACCCTTATTATTTCTTTAATTCCTTATTCAAATTATGGTCGCTTCCTTTTTCAAAGTATCTTAAGTCCATTTTCATTTTCGTCGTCGGCTCCGCTTATGGATTCTACGGTTTATAATCGCGCGGTCTCGGCATAAATCATTATTTTCTCTTGAAATCTTTATGGAAGTTAGGAAACTCAATTTACTACTCTCTGTAAAATTTTCATGATTTATGAATATTTTTAAGTCGATCCTTTATATTTTCAAAATTCATAATTCGTAGCAGTTTTTATCGCGTAAATAACATTTAGTAAAACGGCCATAACTTTTGATCTGTTAATCGGAATCAAGCAATTCAAGCGCCTAAATGATACTTGTAACATTGTATATCTTAATCAAGGGTTATTTTTCAAGGAACTGCAGTTTACATCTTCGGGACTTTCTGCAGAAACATAAAGTTACGTTTTGTTCGTTTTAATGAGATTACGTTAAGGATCAGAGTTTCGTTATGCCTTAAGTCATTATACTACCACCAAAAATCAACACATCATCATAAACACACTAACTTCTCTCAAGAACATCATGTTCTTGAGGTAACAAAAATCAACCTTAAATCTACTTAGCTAAACATCAAGATTACCACAATACTCCCACCAAAACTATGTTTACAACTACATACTAAAAGGATCTTGAACTTAAATCTTAAATAAGGTTGGGTCAAAGATTTTTACCTTTCTTGAAAGCTTGAGATGTGTTCTTGAGGATGGTGGAGTCTTGGGAGTGCTTGGTATGTTTTTTGGAACCTAAAACCACCATTGAAATTAAGAAACCAAAGAAGATTTACTATTCATACTATTCACTAGCAACTTTCTTGATTTTATTTCACCCATCAAACCTTGATAGAAAGAGATCAAAGAATTATCTTACCTTAGTTTGGTTGTTAGGAATCTTGAGAATTAATGGGAGGATTTAACCATGGCTAGAACTTGGAGATTTGATTTTCAATTCCTTGGTGAAGAAGAAGAAGCCGAATGGAAAGAATGAAGAAATGGGGAGAGTTTTTATGCTTGCTTCCTTGGTTGCTTCTTGGTTGCTTCTTGGAAATGAGGTTGTGATAGCTTGTCATATCTTATATTGATTGATATCTTTTAGTTTAGGATCCTAGTTTTATACTTCTTGCCAAATCCAAAGACAAGAAAACTAGCTAGCCTTGTAGTTTGTAAGCTAATCAACTTAACTTAGCCCTTTAGCTCACTATTTGCTTAGCCTTGGTTGATCATCCTATCTCTAGCTCACTATTTGATAAAGTAACCATGGTTACTTTCTTACCATGGTTAGTTAGTGCGTTAAGTTTATTTAATCGTTTACGCGTTCGCTCGGTCGTTTAAACGTTTTCGTAATACTTTCTTGTAAATGGTTCACGACGTAATTCCTTTCGTATTTATTCCTTATGTTTTGAATTATCATACTTGGATATAAATCCGTAGGGTTTTAATTTTGTAATTATATTGTGATTCCCGTAATCCTCGATGAGTCGTAAATATGGTCGTTTTTCAAAGTTCTTTTTCTTCGAAAACTAATAGCGTTTACATACACTCATTTGGTACGTTTAATCATAATATCAACTTCGAAACTCATTTTCTCATGCACTACATAGTGTGGGCTAAAAAGTTTTTTTCCCGTCAGTCAGGATTACTATTCATTTAGCGTTTTACAAGGTTTCAAAAATTCAAGTTATTATATTACTATTCATAAAGGTTTTTTACCGATGTTAAAAATTTGGGTTCTTACAGTCTTCCCCCCTTAAAAGGATTCCGTCCCGGAATCAGTTCAGAAACAGGTAGGGATATGCTTCTCGCATGACAACCTCTAGTTCTCACGTTGACCTTGCAGTATTTGATCTCTTCATAAAATTTCCAATCATCCATCCAAATATATTTTCGGGTACTCGTCCTTGTAGTCTTATGACCTCTACACGTTACTCGACATACGCTAAGTCTGGCTACGAGTTTATTAGCACACTTTTCAATCATATGTTTGGTTTTGACAGTTAAATTTCCTAACCTCGATTCGTGGTATTCGTTATAAACTTGGTGACCGTTCGACGATGGTGCTAATTTATAAGTCAACTTTCTTAGTCCTTTAATTCTTCAACTGGTCCAATAAATCTTGGGTTCAACCTTTCGAATCTCATCACTCCCTCCTCGGGAGGTACTTTCAACAATACTTGGTCCGCTACTTCGTACTTTCTGTCTTTATAGTTCTGGTCCGCATATCTCTATTGTTCATCCTGGGCTGCCACTTCTAGGAATTCCTTTGGTATGTTGACTCAACTATGGTCCAGTATCCTCTGCTTACCAATTTCTTCCCAACCTAAGAGAGAACGATTCTTTCTTCCGTACAAAGCTTTGTAGCCGTTCCAATGCACGCATGATAACTCGTTATTCTGGATAATTCGATTAACATCTACTGGTCGCTTTATTTCCCTTAAAATCTATAACATGGGCGATTAGCGAATCTTTGTAATAACCCCAATTTTTGGAATTTTTGAAACACGGATGAATAGTAACTTTTGCTGATGATGATGATTAAGGAAAATTATCAGACCACGCTATATAGGAGTATTGTTATGGAAATTCTAAGATCGTATTGGCATTCCATAAAGTAAATAAGTGTACGTAAAGATCGTCAAAATCCAAATTCGAACACTTTGATTTTTCCCGAAAATCCACCAGATACCGAAAGAATTGAGTATAAGGTAACATGATTAAAAGGATTTAATTCAAGGATTATAAGAGAGGATCATAAAAGGAATTTAAAATATTGAGAAAGGTTTAGGGGAACCCAAGTAATAAGATCCCGGGTATGATCCCTCAAACGATAAACGAGAACAAAAGTTAAGCGAACCGTATAACAGATCAGCGGTCATTAGCCAAGTAATTTGGGGTTAATTAAAGAGGTTAATGGACGATGATGTTATCACACCAACAAGAGGAAGACAAGTGTAACAAGATGAAATAAGCAGATGACATGAGCATGACAAAGTGGGAAGGATTGGTTGGTTGATTGTGAGCCACACAATTTTTACCATGGTAACAATTTAATTAACAAACAAAAGGTAGCAACCAAGCCAAGGCAAAACAAATCACAAAACACAAATTAGAAGTTGACTTTTGCTTTCCAAGAACAAAAGCTCTCGGCCAAAACCAGAGCAGTAACTTCAAACTAACATATCTCCTTCAATACTCACTCAAATAGTATGTTCTATAGCTCTTTGGAAAGGTATTGAGATGACCTACAACTCGTGTTCACAAGTATCATCCAAATAAGCATGGTAAGACCCTCGTTTTGACAGTTCTTTCAATCTGACTTTCAGAAACTTCAAAACCTAACTTTGTGTTCTTGATTTCTTTGGAAAGCTCAAGCTTGTAGGAGGCTCCCTAAGACTTCCTAGCTACTCTAATCACACCAAGGAAGGTATAACACCTCCAAACCCTAACTTTACTTTGAGTATTACGATGGTTTTGATGGATATAGTAAATGAGAAGCATGATGCTTGTGTGTTTAGAGTTTGGATTGAATTTGTAGTGATTTGGATGTTGAAATCTTGTTTATAGTTAATGAAACTTAAGTATAGCTAGTAGTTCATGTGTGGGGTTGTATAAATTGGAAAATCATGAGGTTTGGGGACTGATGTAGTAAGGTTTGGATGAGGGTTGGTTGTATTGTTGGTTGTGAGTTGAATGGTGGTTGTTTGGAGTGGTTTAAAACTTGGTAATCGCGTAAACATAGTCGTCGTAATGCCCAATTTCATACAACTGCTTGATCTTAGTGTTCGGGATAGAGAGCTAACTATTGAATCTGTGACTTTGCCATGTTTAGTTAGATTATGTCATAAGCTTCGTTTTGATATGTGGTTCGCTTGAATCCGATGTACGGTTTAGGAGAAACGACTGTTTTAAGTAACGGCATTTCGCGAACGAACCATTACCCCTCGCCTTACTTTGAAACCTTGGTTAAGGCCCTTACATGACTAATTGGAGTATGAAAAAATTATTTAAAGTGGATTAGGCAGTTGGTAGAGTACTCGCGAAAGAATTGCTTTAAAATTCTTAATGGTTAATTTATTAAAAATGGTGGAGCCAAGGGCACTCGAACGACTTATGTGATTTGTTAAGCATAGAAGTGACCATAAGCGAACATTAGGGTTCAATTGGTTAAAGTCTAGTTTCTTAAGCGACCGTGGGTTAATTCCGACTTATGTTGTTGTTCATAGGTTATCGGACCCACTCTAAGCTTAAGTCTATCCGGGAACACTCAGACAAGTTTTTTACCCGTTATACTGTTGTTGTGATGTATATATGTATATGCATTATCTTGTGATAGATGCATGATGGTTAATTAGCAAATCTTGCGATATATTGGAGCATGCTGATATGGTTTATATCCATGTCTGTTTCATAATCTTGATATCTATCTGTTGATTCCAATGCTTATAATTGCATAATACCTATGCTAGAGATAAGCAGTAGTTGCGTATACCCTTAGTATAGGGGACCCAAAGGCGAACATTTTCTAGAACCGGGAGTCGATGTTCCCGAGTATATTATATATATTTATATAATATATATATAGATATAGTTTTCAAAACTATTAATCAAATAAGGTTTATTCGATAACTTTATTTTTATTAATGAATATTACTTTGAATATTCATTCGAGGACTTATAACTCGGTTTATTTTATTTAAGGAATATTATCTTGAATATTCATTCGAGGACTTATGACTCTGTTTATTCTATTTAATGAATATTATTTTGAATATTCATTCGAGGACTTATGACTCCGCTTATTTACTAAATAATATTCTTTATTTTATGAAAGAATAATGTTTCGATAATCAAACTTATTTTCGATTATTCAAATAAAGATCATACTTTCATATAAGTATATCTTTGGTTATTTAATATTCATTTCAAGTATGAGTTTTAAAACTTCTTCTTCAATTATTTTTATAAAGATTATTCTTTATGGGAATATTATTTAAATAATAATATTCAGATATTTTCTAATATATTGGGACTGATTTATTTTATTAAATCAGCATTACTCCAAACATTCTTAAAAATGTTTTCGAGTCTTCAAAATAATTTTAAAAAGTTAGGGAGGATCCCAAAACTCATTTTTTTATATACTTAAGATCCTCCTTTCGAAGGGAATTAAAATACTCGCTCAAAACCTGAGGGATCCGGTTCTGTGGTGTATTTTATATTCGCAACAAGGTTGCTGTTTTGATAAATGAATTGATTACTTTCCCAACATTCGGGAAGTAAGTCCATCTAATTGAGTCGGCATAAGTGACAGGCCGGGGTACGGTCTATCAAAGAGTAAGTGGCTGGGTGGCAGCCCATCAACGCGTAAGAGGCCGGGTGGCGGTCCAACACAAGGTCCTAATGAGGCCAGGGTGATGACCGGTGGAGGATTCATCCATCTACTAGTAGAAAAAGTTACTTATTGGTATCTTTTCCTGATCAGCAAGATATCAGGTTTATGCCAAGGTTTTCTTCTTTCCAAATTCATTGGATATTATAACTCTATTTATATATTTCATAACAGAGGTTTCCAAGGAAAGTATGAGATATATATATAGGTGTATATATATCGGGACTTAATGAAGTATCTCGTAACTTCATTATTAATAATGATATTTCAAAGATTGAATCTATTCAAGTCTTTTCTTGTAGTCTCATCTATGTGATGAACTTTTGAAACTGATGATACCTTGAACGGTGGTAGTTCAAGTAGTATCCGGAAAAGATATAAGTATATTGGAGTATCTTGTAACTTCATCTTTTCAACTTATATCTGGTTAATGATTATCTTATGCATGACAAAGATTTTCACAAAAACGTTGAGACAAGGTTAGATATATGAGATCACCTTGCAACGATATTTTTATACAGTTATAAACTGGAACTCTGTGTATATTATGCATGGAAGAGGACTTCCAAGATTTTGAAAAGTATATATACATATATACTGAATATTTTGCGACTTGGTCGCAATAAGATATCAAACTTGGTTCATTTTTTTACTTGACCAAGACTTTCATGAGTACTATGAGAATGCTCATATATTGTTAATCATTATACATATTATTTCGGTGAGCTTGTTGCTCACCCTTGCTTTCTTCTTTCATCACACAACAACAGATAGAAAAGATGAACATGATCAAGCTCCCAATTCGCGAGCGGATAGGAAACGTTCTGCAGTTTCCTGTAGGCGGTGATGCCGTTGTAGCTGAGGTAGGGTCTACCAATAAGCTAGGCTTTCAACTTTTGATGTACCAGACTTATGTATATTTATGAATTGTAATAATGGAAAAGAATATGTAAATTTATTCAGAAACCCTTTTGAGGTGTAATGACTTATAATTGTGGAATAAAATGACTTGTGTTATTGTTTGGTATTCATCTCTGAGACTATAACTTGTGGTGTGTGTGTATATTGTGGGGTCACAGTACGCAGTAGTTGGTTGATTATTAAGATTAAGTATTATTAAGGGAAATGGAATTCGTGACAACCCGGATCCCCGACCCCGGATTTGAGGGTGTTACAGAAATGGTATCAGAGCTAAGTGTTTTAAACCTCAGAGATGATGTGACGTTAAAATAATAAGTTCACTAAGATAATAAGAACTCTTGCCAAGTTCATAGTCGGACTACCTAATGTAGTACTGACAGTTAAAATCCTTATGGGAACCCTTATAAATATCGTGATAGAAGCGTAGTTCATTATCGTATATGGTAGCGGGACTCCGAACTTTGAGGTTGAGGAGCAACAGCGCGATGATATTTTATTACTTATTGGAGATCAGATTGTGGATCCGATAGAGCGTCCTAACGCAGGACCGGATGATGTTCATATTGAGGATGTAGCGATTGAGGATGTTGTCCTATAAGGGATTGTTGCTGAGGAGGATCCCGTGGGGGATCCTGAAAAGAATGAATAAAGGACCACTGTGGAATTGATAACCATGGTTAGGGAAACTACCAGAGGTAGGATTGGTCGGTCACTACCGGAGGTTCGTTCAAGTTCGTAAAGATAGTAGCCCCTTTAACGCGGCTTACTCATAAGACTGAGAAGTTCGAATGGACAGAGAAATGCGAGAACAGCTTTCAAGAACTGAAGCAAAGGTTGGTGACGGCTCCTATGTTGTCGTTGCCGGATGTAAAAGGAGATTTTGTGATTTGTAGTGACGCTTCGCATAAGGAATTAGGGTGCTTCTTATACAGCACAACAAGGTAATCGCGTACGCGTCAAGACAATTAAGGGAATATAAAATTCGATATCCCCACCCATGAACTTGGGCTCGTGGTAATAGTTTTGCCCTAAAGATTGGATGCACTACTTGTATGGAGAGAAGTGTGAGATTTACACAAGTCATAAGTGCTCTAGTGCATTTTCATGCGGAAATAACTCAACATGCGCCAGAGGAGGTGGTTAGAGCTAATCAAGGATTACGATTATGAGATTCTTTATCATCCAGGGAAAGCCAAAATGGTGGCTAATGCCCTTAGTATAAAGGAGAGACTCAAGATGAAAATGTCTTTGGGAGAGTTGATAAGAGATTTTGAGAAAATGGAAATAGAAGTGAAGGTAACCGGAGCCGGTACCGAAAAGCTGTTTGAGATTGCAATACAGCCCGAATTATTGGAGAAGATCATATTGTGCCAAGAAAAAGTGATGAATAGATGCAGAGAACCAATGACCAGAGAAGAGATTAATACCTAGAAAGATGATGAGGGAATAATGAGGTATCCCTACAGAATTTGGGTTCCAAATGTTCAAGAGCTTAAGGACTGGATCTTAGATGAAAGTCATAGTTCGAGGAATAAGATTTAGGGAAAACCCTGAATGTGATAGTCAGGGAGGACGCCATCAAGATAGAAGGAACCCATAACATAATGAAGTGGAAAATGAGGATTTAAAACATGTAGGATGGCCCCAATTATGGGGAGGATGAGAAAACATTTCATACTGAGAAAAAAGAAGTCGAGCAAGATAGGGAGAACCAGGACGGTACTCCTATGGGGCAATTCATGGACCTGCCTAAACAAAAACTTATACTTTTATTCCTAACCACCACCTTGAGGAAACGATGCGGTAGGAAATTCTTTCAGGACCTTTAAGTTGCTAAGCTCTCAGAGTTCCAAGGAACAAGCTGACCCAGTCGAGGCAAGAGCCTGGCTAAAGGAAATATAGGAATCATTTGAGATTCTAAATGATGGACGAATCACAAAAGTCTGTTTTTGTCACTTACCCTCCTAAGAGAGAGGCCACCCGCTGGTGAAAGACCAAGAAAGGCACGGAGCCAGAGGTTATAATAAACTGATTAAAGTTCAGTTAATTGTTTCGGGAAAGTACTTCCCAAGGTTATGGAAATAGTGTAGAAGCTTTAGAGTCGAAACAAAGGCAGACGAGTATGATAAATTATGAATCTAAGATTGTAAAAGTTGTCAAGATTTGTTCTGAGGACTAGAATCCCAGAACGACGTGATGTTTGAAGTCAATGATTAGTGGGTTCGTGAAATGATTGTAAGAGAGAGGTAGATAAAAAGAAACTGAAGTGGAAAGGAATATAAAGGCAATAGAGTTGGAGGAATGATAAGGGAGTTAGATACGAGGAAACCCTAAAGACTCGTAGCAATAGAAATAGAAAAGTATGTAATCGTCAGGATGAGAGTGATTCACCATGAGTTAAAGCTGATGGATGAAGGCATGAAAGATACATATATTTTATCCCCTTTAAGTTGGGAGGATTCGAGGAAACCTTGAGATAGTCCGAAGGATAAACAAGGAGACGCGGATAGACTGAGGAGACAAGAAAGTAAGAAATTAGGAAAATTGGATGAAGGAAGTGACCTTCAAGAAAGTGAAGTGTAAGACCGGGGGCATGATACCCAGAAAGGGAGACGCCAGGTATGAAAGATATCCCAACATTGAGATGACTGTTGAGGTAAACAACAAAAGTAAATAAGGATTTATTAAGAAGAAGTTCACGTTGAACACGACCAATATCTTCTAGAACATCCCTGTTATCATTACTAAATCAGGCAAGAAAAGCGGATAACCGTTGTTATCTTTTGGAGGCCATATTGGTTGACCTCATTTTGAATAAGGATGCTATTGTGAAATTTGGTATAGACTATCGAGATGGGAATGATTAAATAAGATAATCTATCAAGGATATATGACTTGATTTATCCATGGAAGGATGCATGTACCTTTTTAAAGGTGGAATTAAGGATAGAACCTCGGTAACTTAAAATGAATCCTAGGGGAATGCATAAAGGTTGGCATTTCACCCTTAATAGGGATAATATGAGTTTTGACAGTATGAATTGGAAAGGATTAAGGTAACAACAATCTTTAAGGATCAGTGGAGAAATTTTTTCAGAAGTATATAGACAATGGTTCTAGTATTAGTAAATGGTATTTTGATATGCCCTGTATCTAGGGAATACATGAGGAACAATTCAAGGATAACCTTAGAGGTCTTACAAGGAGAAAAGGTAATATTCAAAGTTCTCAAGAATAGAAATTTTGGTAAAGGAAATATGACGTAATTATAATAATGCTAGGTGGGGCACGTGTTGAACCATAAGAAAGTATAGATCGACCCAATGAGGGTTGAGATTGGTGAAAACAAGAAGGACCCAAGATAAGAGACGTCCTAAGTATGATCGAAAGTCAGTCGTGGCAATGTTCACATCTAAAGACTAAGGCAATGACTTATGGAAAAAAAAGGTGATTTTTTTCTTCTCACCAGGACTTAAGAAAAGCATTTTCACATAAGCAGTGATTGAAATGAGGTAGAAAATTTATTTGGAGGTGGTTAAAAAATGACATTGATTGTAAGGAAATTTTACTATCAAGAAAGGTCAAAGAGGTGGCCGACACTTTAAGTGTAAGAGGACAATTATAAGCACACGTGCCAGAGGAATACAGTGATGATGGTTAAAGCCGTGAAGGTTGTATTATGGTTTGAAAGATTGGCATTTCTTCTGATGATTGTACAATACTCAACCGTAATAGTAGTTTGGTAAAGATTTAATTCATGTTAGCACTGTGAGCGGGCTATCTATTTTAGAAGGTCCTATCTTGAGATAAGCCAGGACCATGTTACGAGAGGACTAAATGAACCTTTGAGCTTCATGTCTCCTAATAAAGACATATGGTTAATAATGGTATTAACCTGCTATCATTGCTTTCATTGAAACTCTTTTGAAATTTTATTTGCTTCATGTCATATGTGCATCAAGTTCAGGAGTTTTCTTCATGAATCATGAGCGGTGATCATGTTACCTCCTTAGAAGAATTCGATATGACAGGTATGGACTCCGTATAGTTAGCTATTAAGATTCCAAGGAAAATGAATGACTACCGTAGGTCCGTGGTGGACTATAGTAATGCATCAACGATTCTTTGAATAATGAGCTGATTACAACCGCGAGAGTTGTATGGTAATGGATGTTGAGATTAAGTACCATTAATCGGGTCGTGGTGATGTATAAGTTATCATTGATAGACTAATTAAGTCGATTATCTACCTATTGAATATTTATTTCTTCTTATCAATAGAGAGTTGTATTACTATACGAGGAAGGTTGCGGTGCAAGCATAAAATTCTAGTAACGAGGAGGTCTAGAATGAAATCCCAGATTCGATTTTCGCTGTCGAGGGAGTTTTAACGGTGATTATTTATAAGCTCGAGCAAGAGCATGGGTTCATAGAACGATGGACGGAATAGTAAATATTCATGCATGTGAATTGTGATGCTATAATACTTGATGTTGAGATATATACATATATATGTTTTGTTCTCTTGTGACAAACCTCTATAGTACAGAGGTAGATTCCAAGCCAGATCTTTTGTGGCAGTATTTTTATTATATATACAATTCTCTTCAATTCGTTCTTTTCTTTTCATTTTGTATAAGCTGAGAAGAATAACCCTTCCATAAGGGGAGGTATTGCCGAATGACTATCTATCTGTGTGATAGAAGCCGAGTAGGATACCACATGTTGTTTAATTGCTTGTCAAGTACTAAAGGCTGGCCACCTTCTGTACTAACTATACAATAGAACAAGTATTCATGAACATAGTGATCTCTCAATAAATTCTTTTACTTCTACACGAAGGACCAAGCTTTCGAAGATGGAGGCAGCTAGAGATGAAGTGGTACCAAGTATGGTGGTATTCGGAATGGAAACGCATTCGTGATACTAAGGTTGACGCATTTATTAAAAGGTTATAAAACTCTAGCGAGTAAAGGTATATCTAGAATAGTATTCTGTACGGAAGATAGTAACGCTTACGAACCAGAAAAGAAGGAGTATTGAGAAGCAAAAGCTATAATGCTAGAAGCTATGATGAGAGTCTGTGCAATAGACGTGAAAGAATGAATGATCACTTAACGCGGATTGAGTTTTCTTACGACAATAGATCATATGTCATTATCGAGATGTCGCCTTATGAGATCCTTGAGGGAAGACAATGTCGATCTCCCTTATGTTAGGATGAAGTTGCAGATTGCAAGATGCTCGGACCAGCAGTGGTCCAAAGGACCAGGGATATAATAGATCTAATCAGAAGACGGCTGGTAGTAGCCCAAGATGGACAAGAGAAGTATGTTGAATTGACACGAAAGGACAAGGAATAGGAAGTAGGGGACCTAGTGTTGTTATAGGTATTCCCTTGGAAAAGATGGATGTGGTTCGGAAAGAAAGGAAAGCTAAGCCCACGAAGTGTTGGACCCTTGGAGATATTAAGATGTATTGGGAAGTTAGCATATGAGCTAGCCCTACCCCCGTACCTGTAGCAAGTTCATAACGTGTTCCCCGTATCAATGTTAAGGAAGTGTAATTCGGATGCCAGACAAATAGGGGCATATGAGCGCATAGACATGCAACCAGACGTAACCTATATGGAGCAACCAGGAAGGGTTATAGATTGAAAATAAACAAGTGCTTAGGAGAAGGGTTATCAAACTAGTCAGAGTTTGATGGTAGAACCACAATGTAGGAAAATTTACTTGAGAGTTAGAAAGTGCAATGCTAAGAGAGCATCCCTATTCATTTTCTATCCGATTCCGGGACGGAATCCTTTTAAGGAGGGGAGACTGTAATAACCCCAATTTTTGGAATTTTTGAAACACGGATGAATAGTAACTTTTGTTGATGATGATGATTAAGGAAAATTATCAGACCACGATATATAGGAGTACTGTTATGGAAATTCTAAGATCGTATTAGTATTCCATAAAGTAAATAAGTGTATGTAAAGATCGTCAGAATCCAAATTCGAACACTTTGATTTTTCCCGAAAATCCACCAGATACGGAAAGAATTGAGTATAAGGTAATATGATTAAAAGGATTTAATTCAAGGATTATAAGAGAGGATCATAAAAGGAATATAAAATATTGAGAAAGGTTTAGGGGAACCCAAGTAATAAGATCCCGGGTATGATCCCTCAAACGATAAACGAGAACGAAAGTTAAGCGAACTGTATAACAGATCAGCGGTCATTAGCCAAGTAATTAGGGGTTAATCAAAAAGGTTAATGGAGGATGATGTCATCACACTCACAAGAGGAAGACAAGTGTAACAAGATGACATAAGCAGATGACATGAGCATGACAAAGTGGGAAGGATTGGTTGGTTGATTGTGAGCCACACAATTTTTACCATGGTAACAATTTAATTAACAAACAAAAGGTAGCAACCAAGCCAAGGCAAAACAAATCACAAAACACAAAGTAGAAGTTGACTTTTGCTTTCCAAGAACAAAAGCTCTCGGCCAAAACCAGAGAAGTAACTTCAAACTAGCATATCTCCTTCAATACTCACTCAAATAGTATGTTCTATATCTCTTTGGAAAGGTATTGAGATGGCCTAAAACTCTTGTTCACAAGTCTCGTCCAAAGAAGCAAGGTAAGACCCTCGTTTTGACAGTTCTTTCAATCTGACTTTTAGAAACTTCAAAACCTAACTTTGTGTTCTTGATTTCTTTGGAAAGATCAAGCTTGTAGGAGGCTCCCTAAGACTTCCTAGCTACTCTAATCACTCCAAGGAAGGTATAACACCTCCAAACCCTAACTTTACTTTGAGTATTACGATGGTTTTGATGGATATAGTAAATGAGAAGTATGATGCTTGTGTGTTTAGAGTTTGGATTGGATTTGTAGTGATTTGGATGTTGAAATCTTGTTTATAGTTAATGAAACTTAAGTATAGCTAGTAGTTCATGTGTGGGGTTGTATAAATTGGAAAATCTTGAGGTTTGGGGACTGATGTAGTAAGGTTTGGACGAGAGTTGGTTGTATTGTTGGTTGTGAGTTGAATGGTGGTTGTTTGGAGTGGTTTAAAACTTGGTAATCGCGTAAACATAGTCGTCGTAATGCCCAATTTCATACAACTGCTTGATCTTAGTGTTCGGGACAGAGAGCTAACTATTGAATCTGTGACTTTTCCATTTTTAGTTAGATTATGTCGTAAGCTTCGTTTTGATATGTGGTTCGCTTGAATCCGATGTACGGTTTAAGTAACGGCATTTTGCGAACGAACCATTACCCCTCGTCTTACTTTGAAACCTTGGTTAAGGCCCTTAAATGACTAATTGGAGTATGAAAAAATTATGTAAAGTGGACTAGGCAGTTGGTAGAGTACTCGCGAAAGAATTGAATTAAAATTCTTAATGGTTAATTTATTAAAAATGGTGGAGCCAAGGGTACTCGAACGACTTATGTGATTCGTTAAGCGTAGAAGTGACCATAAGCGGACATTACGGTTCAATTGGTTAAAGTCTAGTTTCTTAAGCGACCGTGGGTTAATTCCGACTTATGTTGTTGTTCATAGGTTATCGAACCCACTCTAAGCTTAAGTCTATCCGGGAACACTCAGACAAGTTTTCTACCCGTTATACAGTTGTTGTGATGTATATATGTATATGCATTATCTTGTGATAGATGCATGATGGTTAATTAGCAAATCTTGCGATATATTGGAGCATGCTGATATGGTTTATATGCATGTCTGTTTCATAATCTTGATATCTATCTGTTGATTCCAATGCTTATAATTGCATAATACCTATGCTAGAGATAAGCAGTAGTTGTGTATACCCTTAGTATAGGGGACCCAAAGGCGAACATTTTCTAAAACCGGGAGTCGATGTTCCCGAGTATATTATATATATTTATATAATATATATAGATATAGTTTTCAAAACTATTAATCGAATAAGGTTTATTCGATAACTTTATTTTTATTAATGAATATTACTTTGAATATTCATTCGAGGACTTATGACTCGGTTTATTTTATTTAAGGAATATTATCTTGAATATTAATTCGAGGACTTATGACTCTGTTTATTCTATTTAATGAATATTATTTTGAATATCCATTCGAGGACTTATGACTCCCCTTATTTACTAAATAATATTCTTTATTTTATTAAAGAATAATGTTTCGATAATCAAACTTATTTTCGATTATTCAAATAAAGATCATACTTTCGTATAAGTATATCTTTGTTTATTTAATATTCATTTCAAGTATGAGTTTTAAAACTTCTACTTCAATTATTTTTATAAAGATTATTCTTTATGAAAATATTATTTAAATAATAATATTCAAATATTTTCTAATATATTGGGACTGATTTATTTTATTAAATCAGCATTACTCCAAACATTCTTAAAAATGTTTTCGAGTCTTCAAAATGATTTTTAAAAGTTAGGGCGGATCCCAAAACTCATTTTTTTATATATTTAAGATCCTCCTTTCGAAGGGGATTTAAATACTCACTCAAAACCTAAGGGATCCGGCTCTGTGATGTATTTTATATTCGCAACAAGGTTGCTGTTTTGATAAATGAATTGATTACTTTCCCAACATTCGGGATGTAAGTCCATCTAATTGAGTAGCCATAAGCGACATGCCGGGGTACGGTCTATCAAAATGTAAGTGGCTGGGTGGCAGCCCATCAACGCGTAAGAGGCCGGGTGGCGGTCCAGCACAAGTCCTAATGAGGCCAGGATGATGACCGGTGGGGGATTCATCCATCTACTAGTAGAAAAAGTTACATATTGGTATCTTTGCCTGATCAGCAAGATATTAGGTTTATGCCAAGGTTTTCTTCTTTCCAAATTCATTGGATATTATAACTCTGTTTATATTTTTCATAACAGAGGTTTCCAAGGAAAGTATGAGATATATATATAGGTGTATATATATCCGGACTTAATGAAGTATCTCGTAACTTCATTATTAATAATGATATTTCAAAGATTGAATCTATTCAAGTCTTTACTTGTAGTCTCATCTATGTGATGAACTTTTGAAACTGATGATACCTTGAACGGTGGTAGTTCAAGTAGTATCCGGAAAAGATATAAGTATATTAGAGTATCTTGTAACTTCATCTTTTCAACTTATATCTGGTTAATGATTATCTTATGCATGACAAAGATTTTCACAAAAACGTTGAGACAAGGTTAGATATATGAGATCACCTTGCAACGATATTTTTATACAGTTATAAACTGGAACTCTGTGAATATTATGCATGGAAGAGGACTTCCAAGATTTTGAAAAGTATATATACATATATACTGAATATTTTGCGACTTGGTCGCGATAAGATATAACACTTGGTTCATTTTTTTACTTGACCAAGACTTTCATGAGTACTATGAGAATGCTCATATATTGTTAATCATTATACATATTATTTCGGTGAGCTTGTTGCTCACCCTTGCTTTCTTCTTTCATCACACAACAACAGATAGACAAGATGAACAGGATCAAGCTCCCAATTCACGAGCGGATAGGAAACGTTCTGCAGTTTCCTGCAGGCGTTGATGCCGTTGTAGCTGAGGTAGGGTCTACCAATAGGCTAGGGTTTCAACTTTTGATGTACCAGACTTATGTATATTTATGAATTGTAATAATGGAAAATAATATGTAAATTTATTCAGAAACCCTTTTGAGGTGTAATGACTTATAATTGTGGAATAAAATGACTTGTGTTATTGTTTGGTATTCATCTCTGAGACTATAACTTGTGGTGTGTGTGTGTATATTGTGGGGTCACAGTACGCAGTAGTTGATTGATTGTTAATATTAAGTATTATTAAGGGAAATTAAACTCGTGACAACCCGGATCCCCGACCCCGAATTTGGGGGTGTTACAATCTTGATTAGAATCATCCTTCAACTTACTCGTTTCCCCCCTCCATCGCTCCTACTAGTGCTAGAGTTTTGTTCCTTTATGTTTTCCCATTTTTGGCGTATCATCTCTGTCGATTATTTTATGTAAGAAGTTCTCGTCACATTTCAACACGCTCGTCTCCTGTTACACGCTTAGTGTCAGATTTAACATTTCTTCCCGTACCAACGTAAGGCACATCCTCGTCCTGTTGCCATCTTGAAGGAAAACCATTTCATACGCAATTGATTGACACATTTTAGGATCGTGGAATGTTCAGATCCGTCATCGATCGGACTTATTTAATCATTCCTTGTATAATATCTATAGTACTACGATACCTTCTGGGTCATAGTTGTTATTCTCGCTAGCGCCTTAGACGTATTCACGTTTATTGGTATCTGCTACCAGTGGCCTTTATAGGGCGTGTACGATCTTCTTTGTCGTCTATCATCTCGGACAATGACATCCTTCATTTTTTCACTCTGTCCTTCGTAAGGGATATTGGCGACTATTTTTCATATTCTAGCGTGGTAAGTACATCTACACGAATTATCTGTCAACATCAGGCGATTCCCCAAACCGTTCCTAATAAAAGGTAAGCCACTAGACGTATCTTCAATGGTCAGGATAGTCCTCTCATTCTACTTGTCGATTTGAGAACTCTAAGTCATTCCTCTGTCTGTCCTTTTTTGCAAAATATCTTCGAAAATAGTCCCGTTAATTAAATCTTGGGTCCTTGTGTGGCGCAGTCGTCACAGGGTCTCTCTGTCCCAATTATCTCTTTCACGTTCATAACAATTTTGTAGAGTGGACATCTATCGTTTGCATAATGAACCTCAAATGGCACGACGGCTAACTTGGTTCTTGATAATCCTCATTCAAAATTTATTATAATTAACTATTACTCCTATTTGGGTCATCTACAAGTCGAAATCGCCAAAATTTTAACCCTCGCCTTTCCGTTTTCATTTTTAACCATGTCAAATACTTACCTACTCAATGACATCCCTTTTCATATTCTGTCATGATTAATATCCGTTTATGTTTTTTTTAGGCACCTTTAAATCTTCTTGTTAAGTAATAAAGCATTCTTTTCATGCAATCCTTCTCATCAGTTATTCTGAAATTTATCATCCTCCATATATCTTTTCCTACTTAAAGTGTCAGCCACCACATTGGCCTTTCCTTGATGATAATAGATTCCTCAATCATAACCTTTGATCAATTTGACCATATCCTCTATCTCGTGTTCAGTGTCAAAAAAAAATTTCAGAAATTTTCTCATAAGTAAACTCCTTGTCCCTTTCAGTCCGAACCTTATCGCAATTATTCTACATTATTATTAGAAAGCCTTATGTCACGGTCCTTAAGCTGCGTAGACATATCATTAGACTTCACGCATCCTATTTTATCGTCGAGTAATTCTAGCATGGGATTGCTACTAACCTTACCTTCAATTCTTGAAAATCTTATTCCTCAAATTCATACATGTTTGGTTTTTTTTCCCGAATTTATTAGCACCTCTCCCGATAATGTTTCATAGAAGTGTACCTCACTAATCACGTCGTATCCCTATTTTCGTTCGTATATAACCATATTAAAGATACTTATGATAATAACTAAACATGGTATTCTTCTTTTTAAAACAACTTACTCATCACGATGCTCCGATTGCACCATCATAGCACTGAGCTTTCAGTCTCATATTACAACAATCGGTTCTGAACTATACCTCTCTTTGTTGGGAAGGCAATTAGCCTTGGAAAAATTATTTTCATGATATCGATGAAATATAGACAGTCTTAACATGGTTTCAAAATCTAACATCTGAACAAATAATGAGCTCTGAATAAAAGAGTCGCAACACTCAGAAGATTTATAAATTGGAAGGAAGAATATAACAAGGATTATCCTTCCATGTCCTTAAAATTCTATATTGTGATATTATGGAGAATATCCATTGAAAGCAATGACTACTGAATAATAACATCATACGAATAATACTTGTAAGATTTCCCATTGAAAGAATACTTTTCTTCTCGAATAATGAAAGAAATATCGAATTACATCCTTAACCAAAGGTTAACCATTGAGGTCTCCAAGAGGTGATATTTTGAAAGAATGAATTTTATTCAATGATTAATAAATAAGGAAGTATATTATTCTTCAGTCACTTTGTAATTTTTAATTGGATATTCGTTATACAAACGAAAGAATAAAATATTTCATGAACAAAATATTTCATAAAACTGAATATGAATTATCATTTAAGTGGGGACCTAGTTAGGTCTCAATTAAATCATTCTTTGAAAATTTCATCTACAATTAAATCTGGCATATATAATGCACTATGGAATAATCAAAATTTTATTAGAAGTAGAACTAGCAAAATAATAACTAGTCCATATCAAGCAATATTATCAACCGGCTAAGAAAATGGCCAACACAATTGGTTTGGCCCATAGAAACTAGCTAGGACAATTAGCTTGGCTTTCGTCGTATTTATTAAAATTTTGACTAGTTAGGACAATTAACTAGTCATTCATGAGAACATATGCAACTAGGCATATTTCAGTTTGTTTATAAAAAAAATCTCAACATCGTAACCACTGAAGAAATTGTGGCTACCTGGATGACGATTTTGAAATAAAGAGTTTTTAAATTTGGGCCGAGAAAGACAAGTATAACTCTGAATCGAATGGTCGTGGCATCGGAACAATCGATAGCCTCTTACAAATATTTCTTTCCAAGTAAAGGGTACACTCATAGGTGCCCTAGTTCACATACTTTATCATATCTTTAAATAGAATTGAATCGGAATATCAATATCAAATTGATAGCCTTACTATGATTTCAAAGTTCAATATATAATTTCATCCCGATTAGAGGAAAAGGATTCCCGAGGAATATATGGATATTAGATCATCCATGTTTTTAACAATTTGTTAGATATTTAAAATCTCAACTGAGAAGAGTAAGTATGAAAGAAGAATCAAATGAAGATACTCATTATGAATATTCATCGATGAATTGAAGGAAAATTTATATATATATATATAAATCTCTTGGATAATTGAAATAAAGTATAAATATCTCTCAGTTGAACAAGAAGATCATAATCTATGAATGAAAGTTCATGGATTAACTAAAAGAATTGAACAAGTCCTGATGCGTAGAAAGAGTATTTAAGATGGTCACATCAGAAGTTCAAAGTAGGGAACGAAAAGGATTGCCTGATATAACTTATCAAGGCAATACGAATGATCAGCAATTTGGAGGGAGTAACGTGACAGTGAGTAGGTGCCAAAATATTCCACTGATTATCCTAACTCTCGTCATTAACCATCTGAGGATGATCCCACCTCTTCTTTTTTGTAATTTCATGTTTCAAATGGTTTCTCTTTCAACATCATCTTAAAATCGCTTACTGACTTGACTTTCGCAAGTATATCTGTCATTCCGGTATTTTACCTCGAAGACCTTACTCAGAAATATTCCAAAAAGATCTGTTAAGCCGATAGTTGCCTGCCACACGCATCTGTTACTAACTATAAGTGGCCAGTTTCTGGGAATAGATCAAAGAGATCTCTCAGGGATCTCAATGCAGTCCATAAGTTCAGTGGCATGTGTATGTAATTGAACATACATTACTGAATATATTAGAGGTCTACAGGTATATATACGTAGCCTCTGACATCATATCTACCGAAGAATTCCGCTGTAGACTCACTGGTTTATCCTTTTTTAAAAAAAAAAGTTCTAAGATCGAACCATCGCTCGTTAGAATCTTACGCCATTTAATTATAGACATGCCATCAATTCTCGATACTCTTAATTTTTAATCTAAACCATCATATCCTTACCTGTTAAGTGCACTAATAATATCATGTAGTGTAGTCGTCTTACGTTAACATTCTTACATTACATTCAAATCTTCCTTAATAGAAAATTTCCTTAAGGGTATATTGGACACTATCTCTGGTGAACTCGTGATTAATACAATATTCGCATCTTCCTTGGTAAAATGACACCTTTAACTAGTTTGGGTCAATAACCTCAACTGTATATTAATAACTAGACTTTACAATTCTCACATGAGATGCCCCTTCCTGGGAAACCTATAAAGAACTACGAGTAACAAGGCTCATGTTATCAAAATTTACTTATGGTGTTGGTAATATCGCCTTTACCCCGAATGCCCCGGAGACTCAGCTCCGAGTTTTACATCCACATCCTTGCCAAATTATATATGATTATAATTTTTCTTCTCATCATTCTGATAATCTCTAATGGTTCTATTAGTCACACTTTAATACCTCAAATATACATTTAATCTAACATACACATTGAGGCTACATCCGGTAGTCCAATGATGATATCTATATGAGCCCTTATGAAATCTCACATCTAGACAAAATCCTAACACTCTCGTCTCTAAGTACTATAACTTAATGCTCTGATACCATTTCTATAACGCTCCCAAATCCGGGGTCAGGAATCTGGGTCGTCACGCAATCCTTCAATCATGTGTAACCTGCATTAACTCAATAATCCGATAATTCGATATCACAGACCCCCAATCTCACACACTCACAAGTTATAGCCTTAGAAATGACGTACAACAAGTATCATCTGGTATTAAAACTCAAATGTACTTTACAGGATCTCAAAAAATTATTCATAACCTCTATATGAAGTTACAATAATTACAACTGATATCTTATACCTATCTGATACTCTGGCACACCTGAGACAAAGCTGCCAGGGATTCTCCCCATGACTGTCAGCGACTAAGTCCCACACCGGCATACTGGTTATCTGTTGTGTTTGTGTCATTTAAAAGAAAGCAAGAGTGAGCTATAATGCCCATCATAATAATGTACAGTGTGAAAATGACCGTATGATAAACTTATGTAAAACATCATATATGATAATTATGTTTTATTCAAAAATAGTTTTCCTTGGTAACACACACCTTCTCATGAAAACAATTCTTTAGTGGATTTTATTAACCTGCGAATACCTTAATGGTAAACCCAACACCTAGGTTTGGGTTACGATATTGCATCACAATTCCAATTGGAAGCATAGGACATTCGTTGGAGCCATCACATACGATGATCAGTCGTACTACGATAAAAGTAACCTTTTCTACTAGTAGAAGGATGACACCTTCGTATCCCGGTTATCACCCTTGCCGCATCCGGGCTATGTTTCCTCATTTCGGATATACACACACTTCGCAGGTCCTTAGGTACATGTTGTACCGTCTCCTACGGTACCAGTAGTCTATCCAATACACGAAGTACTTGGATCCTACCCCTCCCTTGTCCTTTAGGAAATCCTATCATATCTCGAGAACTCGAACCACATCGAAGTTCCCCCAAGCGTTTTTCTTGTTGATAGGCATAGCTTTACTTCATATATATATGTATTTCTGAAAGTTTTCGGAGGAAGTACTAAGGATGTGAGTTGACCGTTGTCAACAGATAATTAAATAAGGGGGTAGTTTCTCTTTGAAACTATATTCAAAATATTAAAATACGTTGAGATAACATTTTTTGACGATTTGAAATTATTCGGATGATTTTCCGAAAATCAGAAAGTATTTTACATCAGGTTTTATGATTTTTAAATCATAAATGAATCCTTTAATAAATAATAAATATTTAAATATTAATCGGTAAATAATTAAATCTCGAATGATTTTACTTGAAAAGAATATTTGAAATAATATTCCTCAACTAATTTATATTTAAGTAATACAATAATCTTTAATATTTAATCGAGTCTGCAATAAATATTCACTAGAGAATACTTCTTCCATAATAAATGAATAGGAAATAGATATTTATTATTCGAACGATAAAGTATAGTTAAGGGAATGCGATCTTTGAAAATTGTTTTAATAAAAGTTCGAGGTATTTAGTATTTCGTAAATGGACGTTGAGTCCCTTGAAACATAACTACTATGAACTTTAATCGTCCTATAAATATCACCGGAATGATTCCCGGGTTTTTATTTTATAAAAACAAAACTGACTGACTCTCGGTCTTACAACTTATACATCACGCTTTATTATAGCGTTAATATTCTAATTAAAACACCTCCTGAATACTTTCAGGTTTTCATCAATTTTAACTGACCGATCTTCGGTCTAAAATATATACACGCCACACTACTCGCTAGCGTTAACGTTCTCAATTATAAACTCCTCCGGGATACCTCCGGGTTTTTATAAGCTTACACCGACCGAATCTCAGTCTAAATATAACATTTCGAACTCGGTATGAACAAATACTATAAATTATCAACAATTGAGTAATGTAATACATCTCAAACTTCGTAAAACAGTTTAAAGCAATATTCATGCATATATCACAGTTTTGTAAAATATTCACAACACAACAGTTCTTAAAAGGTAGGGTTTGAAAACTTTTCTAGGTATCTTGAGGTGGAGGATGCTCTAGGATTCGCTCGGAAATCTATAATCATAGCACAAGTCATTTTGTTAGGTCCCGTTCTAATTTATGGCTACCCACACTCATGCGCTAATCATTATGCACCCTCTCAACTTATATTATCCTTATTATTTCTTTATGTCCATATTCACATTATGGTCACTTCCTTTTTCAATGTATCTTAAGTCCATTTTCATTTTCGTCATCGGCTCTGTTTATGGATTCTATGGTTTCTAATCGCGCGGTTTCGGCTCCGATATTTTTATAAAATTAAAAAATAATTATTTTCACTTGAAATCTTTATGAAAGTTAGGAAACTCAATTTACTACTGTCTGTAAAATTTTCATGATTTATGAATACTTTTAAGTCGATCCTTTATATTTTCAAAGTTCGTATTTCGTAGCAGTTTTTATCGGGTAAATAACTTTTAATAAAACGGCCATAACTTTTGATCCGTAAATTGGAATCAAGAGATTCAAGCGCTTAAACGATCCTTTTAACATTATATATAATAATAAAGGGTTAATTTCAAGAAACTACAGTTTAAATCTTCGGGACTTGCTGCAGAAACTTAAAGTTACATTTTGTTCATTTTAATGAGATTACGTTTACGATCGGAGTTTCGTTTATGCCTTAAGTCATTATACTACCACCAACAATCAACACATCATCATCAACATACTAAATTCTCTCATGAACATCATGTTCTTGAGGCAACAACAATCAACCTTAAATCTACTTAGCTAAACATCAAGATTACCACAATACTCCCACCAAAACTATGTTTATAACTACATACTAAAAGGATCTTGAACTTAAATCTTAAATAAAGTTGGGTCAAAGATTTTTACCTTTCTTGAAAGCTTGAGATGTGTTCTTGAGGATGGTGGAGTCTTTGGAGTGCTTGGTATGGTTTTTGGAACCTAAAACCACCATTGAAATCAAGAAACCAAAGAAGAGTTACTATTAATACTATTCACTAGCTACTTTCTTGATTTTATTTCACCCATCAAACCTTCATAGAAAGAGATCAAAGATTATCTTACCTTAGTTTGGTTTTTAGGAAGCTTGAGAATTAATGGGAGGATTTAACCATGACTAGAACTGGGAGATTTGATTTTGAATTCCTTGGTGAAGAAGAAGAAGCCGAATGGAAACAATGAAGAAATGGGGAGAGTTTTTATGCTTGCTTCCTTGGTTACTTCTTGGTTATTTCTTGGTTACTTCTTGGAAATGAGGTTGTGATAGCTTGTGATATCTTATATTGATTGATATCTTCTAGTTTAGGATCCTAGTTTTATTCTTGTTGCCAAATCCATGGACAAGAAAACTAGCTAGCCTTGTAGTTTGTAAGCTAATCTACTTTACTTAGCCCTTTAGCTCACTATTTTCTTAGCCTTGGTTGATCATCCTATCTCTAGGTCACTATTTGATAAAGTAACCATGATTACTTTCTTACCATGGTTAGTTAGTGTGTTACGTTTATTTAATCGTTTACGCGTTCGCTCGGTCGTTTAAATATTTTCGTAATACTTTCTTGTAAATGGTTCGCGACGTAATTCCTTTCATATTTATTCCTTATGTTTTGAATTATCATAACTGGATATAAATCCGTAGGGTTTTAATTTTGTAATTATATTGCGATTCCCGTAATCCTCGATGAGTCGTAAAAATGGTCATTTTTCAAAGTTCGTTTTCTTTGAAAACTAATAGCGTTTACATACACTCATTTGGTACGTATAATCATAATATCAACTCTGAAACTCATTTTCTCATGCACTACATAGTGTGGGCTAAAACTTTTTTTTCCCCGTCTACCAGGGTTAATATTCATTTAGCGTTATACAAGGTTTCAAGAATTCAAGTTATTATATTACTATTCATAAAGGTCTTTTACCGATGTTAAAAATTTGGGTTCTTACACCTTGGCCTTGTCCACCTCTAGACCTTTACTAGAAACTTTGTGCCCGAGAATGATGCCCTGTCGCACCATAAAGTGACATCTTTCTGAATTGAGAACCAGATTGGTTTCAACACACCTTTTGAGAATATGTCCCAGATTTTGCAAGCATTCATCAAAAGAATCGCCAAAGAATGAGAAGTTGTCCATGAACACCTCCACATTCTGGCCAATCATGTTAGAAAAGTTTGCCATCATACATCTCTGAAATATGGCTGGTGTATCACACAGACCAAAAGAAACTCGTCTGAAGGAGAAAGTACCAAATGGACAAGTGAAGGTAGTCTTCTCCTGTTCTTCTGGAGCGATACAAATCTGATTGTAACCCGAATATCCACCCAGAAGACAATAGTACTCATGACCGGCCAACTTGTCGAGCATCTGATCAATGAAGGGCAAAGGAAAGTGATCCTTCCTAGTGGCTTTGTTTAGCTTCCGGTAGTCCATGCAAACTCTCCACCCCGTGACTGTCCTTGTAGGAATAAGCTCATTCTTCTCATTTGCTACCACAGTAATTCCACCTTTCTTTGGCACACATTGAACTAGGCTTACCCATGATCTGTCAGAGATAGGGTAGATAATCCATGCATCTAACCACTTAAGAATTTCTTTCTTCACTACTTACTTCATGATAGGATAAACTCTTCTTTGCTGCTCGATCGTAGGTTTGCTACCTTCCTCTAGCAGAATTTTATGCATACAGTAAGAAGGGCTGATTCCCTTGATATCTGTTATAGTCCATCCAATTGCCGACTTAAAATCTCTCAGAATCCTTAAAAGCGTATCCTCATTACTACCTGAAAGGTCAGATGTAATAATAACAGGCAGAGTGGATGCATCACCTAAAAACGCATGCCTCAAATGTTCAGGTAAAGGCTTAAGCTCAAGAGTGGGAGCTTCCTTAATAGAAGGCTTGAGGCGTTTAGGCGCTTTGTTCAATTCCTCCATTCCAAGAGATTCAAAAGGCATATAAATTTTCCTTTTCCAGGGAGAAGCATTCAAATATTGCAATTGTTCTTCCCCTTCGTTATCTTCACTATCTGAATTCCCCAAAAAGGCTTTTTCTATGGCATCAGACTTTAGCAATTGATCAAGTTCTGATGTGACCACCGAATCGACCAACTCCACTTTTAAGCACTCCTCATTATCAGTAAGGAATTTCATAGCATTGAACACATTAAACGTGACATCCTGATCCAGAACTCGCATGGTGAGCTCACCCTTCTGCATATTTATTAAGGTTCGGCCAGTCGCCAGGAAATGTCTCCCCAAGATTATGGGAATCTTCTTATCCTCCTCGAAATCAAGAATTACGAAATCAGCAGGAAAGATGAGTTTATCAACCTTGACCAAGACATCCTCCACAATACCTCATGGATATGTAATAGAACGGTCGGCCAACTGCAAATTCATATAAGTTGGTTTGGGATCAGGTAAGTCCAACTGTGATGCTAGCTCCCAAGTCACATAAGCATCTGTCAAAAGAAACTTTTCCAATAGTACATGGAATAGTGAAGCTTCCTGGATCTTTAAGCTTCGGAGGCAGCTTCTGTTGTAGCACAGCACTGCATTCCTTCATGAGAGCGACTATCTTTAAATCATCTAGCTTCACCTTCCGAGATAGAATACCTTTCATAAAATTTACATAACTAGGCATCTGCTCGAGAGCCTCGGCGAAAGGTATGTTGATATGAAGTTTCTTGAACATCTCCGGAAACTTCTCAAATTGCTTGTCCAGCTTTTTCTTCTACAACCTCTTGGGAAAAGACGGTGGAGGATAGATTTGTTTCTCCCCTGTATTACCCTCAGGCGGAGTGTGCTCAATAGTAGTCTTCCTTGGTTCCACTTCTTTATCCTGCTGCACTACTTCTTTCTCAGTACCAACTTCTTTAATCAACTCTTGAGTTTGTTCGGGATTCGCAACCTTTCCAGACCGTAAAGTGATTGCCATTACCTGCTCCTTAGCTTCCCTCTTTCCTGGCACTTCAGTGTCAGTAGGTAATGTACCAGGCTGACAATTTAGCAAGGCATTGGCAATTTGACCAATTTGACTTTCCAAGGTCTTGATAGAAACAGCTTGACTCTTGCACATAAGCTTCAACTCCTCTAATTTAGATTTTTCATTGGATTGTTGCAGCTGGAGTTGCTATCTAGGTGCATACTGTGGTTGCTAAAAACCAGGGGGTTGTACAGCTTAGCTGGATATTGCTGATAAGGTTGTTGAACCGCGTTCTGAGCATTGTTCCAACTGGAATTAGGATGATTGCGGTTGTTGGGATGATAGGTGGCTGGCGCTGGTTGCTGTGATCGCTGGAAGTTGCTCACGAACTGAGCTGATTCACTAGAAATTGTGCACTGATCAGTCACATGGGCACCAGCACAAAGCTCACAGACACTTGCGATTTGAGTTACTCCATAATTAGGCAAAGTATCCACCTTCATCGTCAGAGCTTTAAGTTGAGCAGCGATAGCAGTAGGTGCATCCAACATAGAATTCCTGCGACTTTTCCCTGAGTCAGTCTCTGGGAAGGATTATGGTACTCATTAGCAGCCATCAGTTCAATAAGTTCATAAGCTTCATCGTAGCTCTTAGCCCACAAGGCTCCTCCTGATGCTGCATCAAGCATGGGTCTAGAAGTAGCACCCAATCCATTGTAGAAGCAATTAATAATTATCCAATCAGGCATGCCAAGGTGTGTGAAGGGTTTTTAGCACATAAATGCAGCGAAAATGTAAATTTAAATCTTAAAAAAAATGAAACCCGCCGCAGGATCCATGCGAAAAATAATATTTAATTCGTAGTTCAGTATATTTACCTTAAGAAGCTTTACGTTAATGGAAAGATGGAGGTCTTTAATAGCGATCCAAGAACGATGAACGAAGATCCTTAGCAGCTGCTCCTCAAGTGTGAAGCACTCCACCGGTATCCATCAAGAAAATGATGTAATGAAGGAGGAGGAGATGGAGAGAATTAGGGTTTTGTAAATCTTTTTGGTTGAGGCAAATATAGGGTTTATAATGATATATTTATAGGCAAAATTTTCAGCTGAAAATTTCCCATAAAATATTAATATTATTAACCCTTTATTATTCTCACTAATAATTAAAACACCTTTTAATTATTAATTCTTTTTTCTAAACACTTTAGAAATAATTCTCTCTCTTGATTTAATTTCCAAAAATTAAATTCTTAATTAATAATATTAAGAACTTTTCTTAATTAATTTATAATCAATTAAATCTCATTTAATCAATTATTAAATTTTCCAATTAATTATTTATTTCATAAATAAATAAATATCAGCCATTATTAATTAATTCCTCCACCATTAAATCATTCTCTTTTATGGTGTGACCCTGTAGGTTCAATATTAAGCCGGTAGTAAAAATAAATAAAAATACAACTATTTTATCATTATTTATATAAATTCTCTAATTCATTAAATATGATTAATTAATTAATCATATTTATTCTATATCGTGAGGGATACTTCTCAGCATATCGCGACTATCCGGATAATACGAATTCACTGCTTAGAATACCAAGAACTTATTCAGTGAATAGTTACCGTACAATTAATTCCTTTTACCCTGCAATGTCACGATTAAATATAAGGCATGGAACTTGTGTCAAGCCTATCTTATTTAATCACTTGCTCTCCCATTCACTATGCTTAGTTCTATTTAATGTAAATTAGAAACTCCTTTCTAATTTCATTCACTCTGGCCAGAGATTCCTGAACTAACATAAGTGGATCAGTATTGAACATTCTCTTCCTTCACTGGAAGGGGTAGATCCTTTATTGATCATACACTATCTTCGTGTACAAATTCCTATACCCAGTAGAGCCCTTATAATTGTCCCTTGAGACTAAGAACTAAACCAAAGCATAGTTCAGTGTACACAAGATGACTATGATGACCTCAAGTCTAAGGATACTTGTACAACTATCACTATGTGAACAACTGCTGACACGTGAGTGAACTCCATCAGTTGTTCAGCTGTGTGAGTCATGTTCAGTGAACTTATTCTATAATAAGCACCTACATACTAGCTATAGTGTCACCACACAAATGTCTATGAGAATAGACATCCTTCATAATGAAGCAAGCATAGTATGTACCGATCTTTGCGGATTATTAATTACCAGTTAGTAATCCTACGACCAGGAACTATTTAAGTTTAGAGTTATCATCCTTTAGGTCTCATTATTATGATCTCATCACAATCCATAAAATCTTTACTCTAAACTGTGGTATATCTTATTTAAATATTTAAATAGATAGAGCCCGCAATAAAAACAAAAACAAGTCTTTTATTAATATCAATGAAATCAAAATAGATTACATAAAAGTTATTCCTAAATCCTCATACATGATTGGACTTAGGACATATCTCTTTCAATGTGGGCACTTCCTTAGCATCTCCTTATATCGATCCCAAGCCTCATATAAAGATTCCCATGTTTGCTGAGCAAACCGGGTAAGAGCATTCCTGATTGCAGCAGTCTTCGCCATGGGGAAGAATTTAGTGAGAAACTTTTGCGCAAGATCCTCCCAAGTAGTGATAGATCCTGCTGACAGAGAGTGTAACTAGCACTTGGCCTTGTCCCTCAGACAGAATGGGAATAGGCGTAGCTTGATAACATCTTCAGTCACATCATTAAATTTAAAAGTATCGCAGATCTCGATGAAATCCCTGATGTGCATGTTGGGGTCTTCAGTAGGAGAACCCCCAAACTAAACTGAGTTCTGTATCATCTGAATCGTGCTTGACTTGATCTCAAAAGTATTAGCCCTGATGGTTGGTCTGATGATGCTTGACTGAATGTCATTAATCTTAGGCTGAGAATAGTCCATCAAAGCCTTCGGATTTTCTGCTTGATCTCCCATCGCTACTACAACTGGTTCTTCGACTTTCTCTTCTTCTTCTACCTTCTTTTCTTCCTCAAAAACTTCCTTTTGAACTACCACAACTTCTTCCTCTGCTTTATCCAGTGTTCACTTATGAGTACACGAATGCGTATGCATACACCCTCGCTAGAGTACCTGAAATAAGACCAGGAAACAGGTAAGTAACAATGTCCGAGTCAATGAAATTTAACGACCACTGATGGAAAGCACATAAACCATCAATTAACACTGCAGTCCCCGGCAGCGGCACCAAAAACTTGTTAGTCGCTAAACACGCATTAATAATACACGCAAGTATACGAGTTTGCAAGTAGTGTAGAATTTCTAGTTTGTTCCCACAGAGACTGTATTGGTTAACTAATTAATTCACGCACCTAAGTAACAATGTATGGTTACTATTCAATGTTAAGACGGTAACAAAGTGAGGATGTTTATAACTGAGAATTAAACTAATATTTATAACTATGAGAATAAGATTGGTTGAATTATAATTATGACAAACATGGGATTCTAACTTCATTAAATACTTCATCTAATAGCCTTATTGATCTTACCCTTAGTATGCAATGGTGATGACACTAATCAGATAACACGAAACTGATAAACGCTAACTTTTCTTGCGCGAGTACCATACTACCAGACATCCACAAAAGAGATAGAAGCTGAATAGACACCAATTATATTGAGACCCTATATGTCTATAGAATTTGACAACATAACGGTTTAATCACAAGTTATCTATCTTGATTACATAGGGCAAGTAAGATGGTTAAAATTACCTACGAATCATGCATAACAAATACATGAACCTATGCTAGCATGGCAAGTTCTAAATCCTTAAATTCACTTTCGCTTCATTAAGAATTAACACACTATCTTATAAGTTCGCGACGCTCATAAGATGAATACGCACAACCAATACTAGGATATCATACAATCACCACATACTAAGACATCAATCAATTTAACTAAAAAAATCCATAAATAAATCCGCTAGATTCCCATGATAACGATTAGCCCATAATCGGACTCATCATCAATGTGGGTTCCGATGAAAGCATGGTATATAAAATGTAGTCTTTATAACGAATAAATAAAACCAAGTACAAACAAGAGTATAGGTTCAACAAAATAAGAAACGAGCATCCAAGATTACAACTCAAAATAAAGATTCACAAGAATAAACTAGATCATCTTCGCCTTTGTTGAATTGTGTTATAGGTCTCTTGTCGTCTTCTCCTTGTGCTCTGGTAAGTCTCCATATTAAAAAAATGATTTTGAGTTATCAATATATAGCAGTCCAAACAGCCCAGGAGTCCAGAAAATAAAATTGTAATAGAATCATGATTTTATTATCACGACACGGCGCGGCCGCGCGCTTCATCAGCGCAGGCGTGCTGGCTCCCTGAACTTCGGCGCGGCCACACGCTTCATTAGCGCGGGTGCGCTGACCTTCTGCCAAAATTGACTTCTTGCATTTTTCTTGCAGATTCGAGTCGGTCTTCGTGAACTTTTATTCCAACACCTCCTAGACACTATAGTAGCACCAAAATAATGTTAATTCACCTGATTGCCTAGATACTGCCTGAAATGCAAAAATATTAGAAAACACGTTAAAACACTTAACAACTTGAGTGTAAATGCAGCAATCCAAAGCTTATTAGAGCATTATAAAGTGTCTTAAATGCCACTCAACATATACTTACGTGAATTATTAGCGCATGCTTAGCGACTAACACTTAGATTTCTCATCCCGAGGCCTAGTAGGAAAACTATTAGAACCCATCTTCTACTAGCTTTAAAATTGTCTGCCGATGAGGCCCAACCACTAAGGCCTAAGGCTCGTCTACGTCTTCGAGACTTCGTGAATAAGACATCTTCCCGGCCGAGGATAACCCTCTACTACCAGCTATTTCTCTTGTCCGCGGATGGAGGTATAGCCATAGTTCACCCCTTATGTACGACGCATCCTTGTCCCCCCGAATAAGGAGCCCCTACTAGATTGCTGAACAAGTGATCCCAAGATTTTGGGTGCAAAGTGCAGGATACTCTAAAGTCTCCCAACAAGGACACCCGTTAACTACAGAGATAGAGCTCCCAAAGCAAACACCAGTGTTCACCCCACATCCCCATTGAGGACACTCATTGAATATAGGAGGAGGCCTTCCGTCCGGGCATACCCCTGGAGGTCTCTGACCACAGACACCGCCTTCCTGTGGTTGCATTACAAAAAGGAATTTTTTAATAGAGCACCTGCAACAAATATTTTAGTAGTAATAATAATCTTCTTCCCTCTTGAAGTATCCAAAGAATTCGTTTAAGCAATATAATGAAGTTCCCTCTCAAGCTAATCTTTTCAATGAGGGTGCGCCCTAACATTTTTATGTGTTGGTGCCACCTTGTATAATTTGTCATACTCTTCTCTGCTCATCAATCGAGGGCGCACCCTCTCCTCTAGGGAAGCTAGAACTTTTAGGTCAAGGCGCTCCTTATCATTCATGTTACCTCTTGACACATAGGGCGTGTCCTAACTTTATGGGAAGTTAGGGCCTTCTATGTTTTATTTCCATTAGGGTGAGCCCTATTGTTTAGGATATCCTTTGTTACTATCTTAAGAGGGTGCACCCTTTCCCCTTTAGGAAAATGGGAAGAACCCTTATTCTTCCTTAGATTGCAATACTTTCGATCCAATTCTACTCAATTAACCTGACTTTGACCCGGATAATTCTTGCACCATATTTTGGGCATAACAGGAACAAACTTGAAAAATTGATGGACCAATATATGTGGCTGAGCCAAAGCCAATTTGATAAGAAATTGGATACTTTATAATATTACAGATCACTTTGTTATAGTACTTGCATATTAGTTGGATTTTAGTTAAGATGGATCCGATATTCCAATTATATTTGCGAAACACGTCACATCAGTGTAATCTAAGGTCAAAAGGTTAAAACTGATAGTCATAATTCAAAGTACACGCTTCCTCTTTCACTGATGTGCACTTTGAATAGCAGTACTAAGCTGTTGTGAATTACGATTTATAATTCAAGTAGTACTCACATTATTAACAGGGAAAGTGACGGGCTTTGATTACACAACTGGGAATAGAAACTTTCAATATAAATAGAATTGATGTGAAAAAATAACTGTAAAATGCTGTTATTTAAAAGTTTTTTCAACCTACTTTGCTTTTGTAGAAAGAGCATTGCGTGTTGTGTGAAGTGAACTCGATAATCCGAGTGTCATTTGGCTATTTAGGATCTTTCTTTTCTACAACACTTGAGGTGGTGTGTTTCAGTATCATTCTTTTTGCGATAACTGTATATCCTTGCGTGTCATCTGATTCATGAGATTTGGCCCATAAATTGGAATGTGAAAGATGTGTTAATAAATTTTATCTTTAAATTTCAATCATATTTCTATTAATCGAATTGATTTTTGAGTCCGCTGGCTACAACTACAGGTATGTGAGGATTCATATGTTATATCAAACATGATCTTATGGCTCCAGTTGTTCATCCTTATTTGAAACTTGATAATCGGAACATATGGGCATTGTTGGTGTTAGTTTCTGAAGGGGTTCTAATCCTGTCTTTTAAAGCCAATATGTGTCTAGGGAGCCAGACAAGGAATAGAACATTCTACGGAAACTACTCACTCATCATAAAGTAAAGCATTCAACTGCAATCCCTTTTCTGTAAATTATCTAAATTTTTCTATATATTATCTAAATTGCAGAAGTCATTTTTGTGCAAATCATATGTATTGCAACATTTCTTCTTAGTTCGGAATTGATACTAAATAATAATGAATCATATGTAATTTATTCTTACTTAGGCTTTAAATATTACTGAACCATATGCAATTTTCTCTCAGAGCTTTGTTTGGAATACCTTCTCTAACGTAGGAGGATGTTCATAACATATCAAGGGTGTGATGAGTGCGAGAAGAACATATGATCACGATGAGGACTGCATGGTCACGCTGTTGAGGAAATATGAAGGCATGTTCATGCCGCTGGATTGCATGGCCATGTCAAAAGTGGAAAAAACAACATTAGCTTTTTGGTGGCTAGATGGAAGATATTGCATACTCTTGCTAAAAGCTGCATGATCACGCTACTTTTAATTATTATTTTATTTTAATTCGAGTTTACTTTTATTTTTTATAGGATCTATTATCCTATATAAATAATTATTTGACGTAAGCTATAGAACAATTTTTTTTGTAATTAAACTCTAAGAGTTTTTATTTTATTTTTTATAGGATCTATTATCCTATATAAACAATTGTTTGACGTAAGCTATAGAACAATTTTTTATTGAAATTAAATCCTAAGAGTTTTTATTTTTATTTTTCTTGTGGATTCAAGAAAACTCTTGTGGATTCAAGGTATCAAAGGATTTTTCATGTAAGAGTTCTTGCGAGGATTAGCGTTTGCTTCTCCTATGCTTTCATGATGCGTCAGAGTACACCACAGCAGGTTATATCCCATCTTTTCGTTAATTGATTCATTATGGGAAAATCAATTACCAAAAAAGATCTTTAAGAGATTACGATGGCTTTAACTGCGGCTTTGAAGGTTTTCACAAAATGAGTGGACACGTTGCCAAACCGAGTGGAAAATATTAGCAAGCAACGTAGAGGTGAAAGAGAAGATCGGAATAGAGTCCCTTGAGGTGGGGAAAATTATGTGGGTGAGAATTCTGTCTTGGCGTCAAATCTGGGTAATCAACTCAATGATATTGTATCGGCCGATATAGCATTATTTTATGAGCCTCTTGGAGTTAATGAATTTTTGAATTGGTATATTGATGTTGATAAATATTTTGATGTTATGGGTGTTCCTGAGAGTAAGCAGGTGAAAATGGTGGCTATCAGGTTAAAGAGTGTTGCTTCTATATGGTGGAATAAACTTGGTATGCAAATGGAGAAACAAATAAAATGACCCCTTAAAACATGACGGAAGATGAAAGAATTGATTACGAGAGGTTTTTACCGGAGGGATATGAGTCTAAGATTCATGGTGATCGTTAAAAAGGGGATAATTCGGCTCAATATTATGAACCTGATCATGTTGACAATGTGTTTGATAAAAGTTCTCAATCAAAACTGGGAAGCTTGTTAAATTTTGGAGATAAAGAAGTGACTGAATTTGATAATACAAAAAACTTGAAAGATATGGAAATAGTTAAAGATGTGTGCGAGATTACAAGTTCTGAAAATTATATGTCTACTGATTCGTTAAGAGTGGATGAGGTAAACAAAATAAGAAATGATGATGATCTACAAGAGCACAAGAAAAAAACATTAAGGATATTTATAAAGATGAGAGTGATGAGGATGATGAACTACAACTTAAAGGCGTACATGAAAAGTCCTTGGACATTTATAAATCTGTAGGTGATCTTCAACCTCAAAGTTTAGTTCCATCGTTGTATAAGGTGAGTCTCTGTACTTCTTAAATTGTGACAAATTATGAATATCATGAGAACTTTTATTTGAGAAAGATGATTGGTGAAATCAAATTGCCTCAATAAATTTATATCGCAATAAATAATATTATTTGAAATAAATCAGTGATTGTGACTATCGTAAGTGAAATTTTTAAGATTGACATTGCTAGCTTCAGGTACAAAGGTACTACAGTTTTTGATAATTTTATGTGGAATCGTATGAGTTAGTAATGGGTAGGCCATGTCAGTTTGATTTGAATTTAGGGAGAAAACAATTGACAATGATGGAAAGTATGTTTTGTATCCATTTTAGGATAGGCTTGCCCCTCTTTTGAATATGTAATGTTTGTTCCTGTAAATACTGGGTGTAAAGAAGTTGAAGCTGGTTTCAGTTCTAAGTCGGTAATGGTTAACAAAAACATGGTTGGTTTAACTCAAATGTTGTTTCCAAAATTTGTTAATCCTGAGAAGGAGTTCAGGTACAAAGTTTCAATAAGGTTGTTGCCTTTAAAAGAACCACCATGGCGAGATAAACAGCAAGTCGACGTAATTGTTATTCTAGATAAGAATTTGAGATCGAGTTTTTTTGAAGTGCAGGAGTCTGATGTAGGAGGATTTTTGGAACGTATCAAGGGTGTGATGGGTGCGAGAAGAGAAAATATATGATTATGATGAGGACTGCATGGTCACGCTCTTGAGAATAAATGATAGCATGTTCACACCGCTGGATTACATGGCTATGCCCAAAGTGGAAAAAACAACAATAGGTTTTTGGTGGCCAGATGGAAGACATTGGATGCTCTTGCTGCTGCATGATCACGCTGCTTTTAATTATTAATTTATTTTAATTAAGAATTTACTTTTATTTTATCCAATATAAATAATTGTTTGATGTAAGCAATGGAACAATCTTTTATTGAAATTAAAGCTAACAGTTTTTCTCTTTATTTTTCTTGTCGATTCAGGAAAACTTTTGTGGATTCAAGATTTGTCTTGTGAATTTAAGGTATCAAAGGATTTCTTGCGCTTACTTCTTTTACGCTTCCGTGACATAGAGCTCAAAATATTGGGGTAATTGATTACATATTCTATTACTATTTCCTTTTAATGTTTTGTACACATAGAGAGTCAGACATACACACATGCAGACAAACAAGCATGGCAAAACCAAGTGTAGGTCAAAGATACGCGATAGCATGGCTTTTGTTATAGACCGGGAATCACCTGAAAGCTGTTTTTTGCTACTTTACTATCTTGCAAGGCCTTGCTCTCTTGCTGAATTTTTTCGAGTAAAATGTCTCATATATTAAAAGTTTGAAACATAGATATTCTATGTCACGAAAGCCTGCAATACCAAAACCACTGGTTTTAAGCTTAGAAATTACCTCATTTGTTCAGGTACATACTCTACATGGAAAGTAGTCTAAAATGGAAATTTTTTAGATTAGTCTACGCCAAGCTTAGGGCAATGGATGCTAGGGATGTACGCCGTTCGAATCGGATCGGATCGGTTTTGGGATAAAAATTGAACCAAACCGCGAAAAGCGGTTTTAGAAAATTGTCATCCGCAACCGCAAAATGCGGTTACGATTAACCGCGTCAGTTGCGGTTGCGAATTTGTGTTTATTGCGGATCGGTTTGCGGTTCAACCACTTATTTTAAAATAATTAATAATTTGCAAAAAAATAAATTCGGAATATTAATAAATTCAAGTTTAAGTTACGTGATAAATTTACATTCAAAAATAAAATACAAACTAATTCTCCGTGTGGAGCAAGGATATTAAAAACATACAAAAATATGGAGGTGAGAGAAAAGAAAAAAGAAATTGATAAAAATAAAATTACATGTTAATTATATTTTTTATTTATTTTTGTTATATATCTTATAATGATTGTGAATTTTATTAACCAAGTCTTAACATTAATCTAAGATTAGTTAATAAATGTGTATATTTATTAATTTATATGATATCAACTATATTTTTGGAAATATATTTTATTATAAATATATGTTGCGAATTGCGGTTGCGATTTTGCGATTTTCAAGAATTTAAAACTGCATCCAAACCGCGAATTAGCGGTTTTTAAAATTTAAATCCACAACCAATCCGCGTTTCGCGATTATCCGCAAAATGCGGTTCGGTTGCGAGTGGTTGAACGGTTGGATGCGGTTGAGCGGTTTGGCATAACTTTGTGGTTTTTTTTAATTTAGAGTACAATAGTCGAAGAGGAAACGTGCCTCCTGTGAATACAATCTGCGATTAATACATATAAATCAAATAAGTGTGTGCGTGAGTAAACGAAATCAAACAGAGAAAGGAAGAATATAACCAAATGGAAATCCTCGAGTCCAGTTGAAAATGTCTCCTTAAAGCTATTTCACCTCTCACCGTATGTGCGAGTCGATAGCCTCCCAGGATAAAACGAGATACCAGTATAATCGATAGATCGAATATACTCTCAGCGAACTTGAACTAAGCCCGAGAACTACCACCGGAGTATTGGAAAATTTAAGACTGAAGAGACCGAGAATGAAAGAGAGGACTCTTATTCCCTTGACTTAATAAAACTGATGCCCTAAGACTCTATTTATAAAGAGAGGCTTGAAAGGACTTGTTTTTATTTTCGATGTGGTACATGGTATTTATAAGAAAAACTAAGGAATAGGTTTGTGCTACTCTCGATGTGGTACAAAACCACTTTTCATATTAAAAGGTAAAACTTTGGAACATCAGTTCTCATTCACCTTTTACTCATTTTGAGCGTGTAAATATGCGTTGGAATCCCCTCGAAGAGGAGAATACGTTCCAATAAATACACACCACTAACACATAATGTGTCTCACTCATATAGAGTCTCAAAATGATTCACAACTTAGTCTAAAATACTAAGTTTGTCCAACAATCCCCCACGAATGAGATTGATGGTCCAGTAGCACACACCACATAGACAGATAGATGCGGAGCTTGACTTGGTGATAGTTCCGGCGGTCAGATATAGCATACGATAGGTAGAGAATGCTCCTTGAACCTTCGCTCGAATAAGTATATCGACTTTACTAGTAGACAGTATGACGCGATGTCCTTGAACTGTTCGACCGTTTGTGTAAAAGATGACATACTCATCACTATATCTTTCCTGACTCATTCAGTTCTCATGAACTCATTCAGTTCTCATGATTATGTCCATTTTGGCCATGGAACATCGTCCTGGTTCTGCAGGAGTTTTTAAAGAATTGTGCCTTGCAATTCTCCTTTGAAGCGGCCCCACTTCTCTCCCACATAGGTGATCTTTATCTTATAGAGTAACCCGCATTTACTCAACTGAATTCCATGCGTTCACTCCTAAACTCCATGTATTCATCAAAGATCATTAAAAGCTCAAAGCTTAACCTCGTACCTTACGGGTCTCACTGTTTCCTCATCATAGGAACAGGCCAGGGGTTACCCCCACAGTGATTTGGTCATCATGATTTAGTTGTCCCATTGAACCAAGTTCTTGGGATCTCCGATCAGCAATGGTTGTGTGTCCACCATGATGCCGTTAAGCAATAGGCTTAAGGCCCATCCCTCTCGATGATTTCTCAACCACTTCTTTTGATAACCCTTTGGTTAGTGGATCCGCGATATTATGTTTTGACGGTATATAGTCAATAGTGATAATTCCGGTTGAGATCAATTGTCTAATGGAAGTGTGTCGTCCTCGTATATGACGAGACTTTCCATTATACATCGTGCTCTGCGCTCTGCCAATAGCGGATTGACTATCACAATGAATCCCTATTGCAATTACAGGCTTTGGCCATCTTGGAATATCCTCCAGAAACTGACGTAGATATTCAGCCTCTTCGGCGCATTTATCTAGTTTTGTTTTGAGGATTTCCATGATATTGCCGCTCCAGCTAATGTAAACACATAGCCGCTCGTAGACTTAAGTGCTTTCTTGCTAGATATCCAATTTGCGTCAGTATATCCTTCTAATACTGCTGTGTATCTGCCATAGTGCAGTCCATAGTCTCGATTTCCCCTCAAGTACCTTAGTACCCTTATGATCGCTTTCCAGTGATCAGCTCCCGGATTACTCGTAAACCTACTCAACTTGCTAATTGAGTATGCAATGTCTGGTCTTGTACAGCTCATGAGGTACATCAGACTACCAATTATCCTCGAGTATTCCAATTGGGAAACAGCTACACCTTTGTTCTTGGATAGGTGCAAAGTCATATCCACAGGTGTCCTAGCTTTCTCAAAGTCATCCTTAAGAAACTTCTCAAGGATCTTGTCAATATAATGTGGTTGACTTAATGCGAGACCCTCTGATGTTCTAGAAATTTGAATTCCCAGAATTACATTTGCTAGTCCCATGTCTTTCATGTCGAATCTTGATTTCAACATGTCCTTGGTAGATTTGATCACTTTATCATTGCTTCCGGCAATAAGTAGATCATCTACATATAGCGTCATCATGACATAGCCACTCTCGTTATCCTTGTAATAGGCACAACTATCACATTCATTGATTTTGAAGCCATTAGCCAGCACGACCTCGTCAAATTTTTCATGCCATTTCACAGGCGCTTACTTCAAACCATACAATGATTTCACCAATCTACAAACTTTCCTTTCTTGTCCTGGGACAACAAACCCTTCAGGTTGTTCCATATAGATTTCCTCATCTATGTCCCCATTTAGGAAGGCTGTTTTCACATCCATTTGATGTATAGTTAGATTACGCATTGCAGCAATAGCAAACATCATCCTTATGGACGTTATTCTCATTACAGGAGAATATGTATCAAAATAATCAAGGCATTTTTGTTGCTTGTATCCTTTAATCACAAGTCTGGCCTTATACTTATCAATAGTGCCATCAGTTTTCAACTTCTTCTTGAAAACCCACTTGCTACCTAATGGTTTGCAACCAGTTGGCAAGTCCACTAGTTCCCAAGTATGATTCTGCATAATTGAATCAACTTCATTCTTGATGGCCTCTTTCCACATAGGTCCATCAGGTGAGGTAATCGCCTCCTTATAGGTTTTTGGGTCACCTTCTTCGAGCAAATAGGTCATAAAATCAGACCCATAGGATTTCTCCGTTCGTTATCTTTTGCTCCTTCTCACTACCCCCACATTTTCGTCTTCACTTTCGTCACTCTCATTATCGTCATCTACAGACTCATGAGATCGTTTAGACGTCGTAGGTTGTTGGTTTCCTGGATTACAGGGAAATATCGTCTCAAAGAATGAGACATTCCTTGATTCCATAATGGTATTCTTTTGAATATCAGGAATCTTGGATTCATGAACAAGAAACCGATATGCAGTACTATGTGGAGGATATCCGATGAAAATACAATCCACAGTCTTAGGACCTATCTTCACCTTCTTCGGTGTAGGGATGAGTACCTTTGCAAGGCACCCCCAAACTTTCAGGTGTTGGTAACTTGGTTTCTTTTTCTTCCACATTTCATAAGGACTTACATCCTTATTCTTGCGCATCGTAATATTTAAAATATTATTTGCTCTTAAGATGGCTTCTCCCCACATCGATTGTGGAAGCCCAGAGCTTAACAACATCGCATTCATCATTTCATTCAGAGTGCGATTCTTCCTTTCAGCCACACCATTTGACTGAGGGGAGTATGGTGCAGTGACCTCATGGATTATACCATGTTGTGAACAGAATTCTCCAAATGGTTCAACATATTCACCTCCACGATCACTTCGTATCGTTTTGATTTTCTCAGTCTGTTGTTTCTCAACTTCTTCCTTATAGATTTTAAATTTATCTATAGCTTCGTCTTTGCTTTTCAACAAATATACATGGCAGTATTTTGTACAATCATCAATGAATGTAATAAAATACTTGTTTCCTCCTCTTGTTGGAACGAATTTTAAATCACATATGTCGCTATGTATTAGGTCTAGCACTTTGGTGTTCCTTTCCACACGTTTAAATGATGATCTCGTTAATTTTGCCTCAACACAAGTCTCACACTTATGTTTTGAATCGATAGTAAGTTTAGGTATGTATTCTTTTGCACTTAAACGTTGTAAAGTGTCATAATTTACATGTCCTAATCTAGCATGCCATAAATTAGGAGACTCAAACAAGTAAGCAGAAGAATTCTTCATTTCATTATCGTCCTTAACGGACATTACATTGAGCTTAAAAAGCCCATCGGTTAAATAACCCTTGCCTACAAACATACCACTCTTAGACAAAATTACTTTATCTGACTCTATTACAATGCGAAAGCCATGTTTACTCAACAGAGAACCAGACACAAGGTTCTTGCGAATATCAGGCACATAAAGTACATTCTTCAAAGTCAGATTCTTCCCAGAGGTTATCTTCAGGATCACCGTGCCTTCACCCTCAATGGTAGAAGTTGCTGAATTCCCCATGTAGAGCTTCTCACCAGCATCAGAAGCTTTGAGGCTAGAGAAAATCACCTTGTCTGAGCAAACATGCCTAGTAGCACCAGTATCAATCCACCATTCACGTTGATTAGAACCGACCAGGTTCAATTCAGAGACCGTAACACAGAGGTCTATATCACCCATATCCTTGGAGATATTCTCTACCATATTTGCTTCTTTCTTCTTGTCGGGCTTCTTGGGCTTCTTGCAGTTAGAAGACCTTTGACCAACTTTATCACAGTTGTAGCACTTCCCCTGAAATTTCGACTTCGAAATCCCTCCTTTGGGTGCCAGCTTTGCCCCTTTACTAGAATTAGTCTTCTTGGGCTTGGAGCTTTGAGCGTGCTCCACCATGTTTGCCTTCTCAGTGGCAACATTAACTTTCTTCTCGGACCCTCTGTTGTCTTCTTCAATACGAAGTCTAACAATAAGATCCTCCATAGACATCTCCTTTCGCTTGTGCTTAAGGTAGTTCTTAAAATCTTTCCATCCAGGTGGAAGCTTTTCAATAACAGCAGCAACTTGGAAAGACTCACTTATGACCATTCCCTCAGCATGAATGTCATGAATGATCACCTGCAGTTCCTGCACCTGACTGACCACAGTCTTAGAGTCTGCCATCTTATAATCAAGAAAGCGGCCAACAATCCACTTCTTTGCCCCAGCATCCTCAGTTTTATACTTATGGTCAAGTGACTCTCATAAGACCTTAGCTGTTGGCTTCGCGCTGTATACGTTATACAACGAGTCAGACAAACAATTTAACACATAGTTCCGACAGATGTAGTCGGAGTGCTTCCAAGCATCAGCAGCATACACAGTCTGCATGTTACTCTCAGCAGTGAACAACGGTGGTTCTTCCTTAAGGAAGCGATCCATATGCAACGTGGTCAGATAAAAGTGCATCTTTTGTTGCCAACGTTTAAAGTTCGTTCCGTTGAACTTCTCAGGTTTTTCAGCATGTGCAGCAGGCACAGTTGGCATAACAGGTGCAACAGGCACCACAGGTGGAACAGATGGTACGTGTGTTTGTACTACAGGTGTATGCACACCAGTAGGCACCGCAGGTATGATCGGAGGAGTGAATCCTGCCGATATCTGTCCAAGAGGAACACTAAACTGTCCAATGACAGTGTGTCCCACAGGCACAAGTCCCGAAGGCACATGTCCAACAGGCGTTTGACCCCCATCAGATCGTACGATCCGTGCGTTAGGGTTAATCGGCTGCTGGTGAACCCCATCAGATCCAGTGATCTATGCGTTGGGATCAGCCGTCATGTTCATCGAATCGTTCACAGTTTGGTTCTCCATCGATCTGTTACTCAACAAAACAAGCAGATACAGATGTATCAGTCACAGATGTATATAAAATAAATAGCTTTAAGATTATGAATACAATCTGCGATTAATACATATAAATCAAATAAGTGTGTGCGTGAGTAAACGAAATCAAACAGAGAAAGGAAGAATATAACCAAATGGAAATCCTCGAGTCCAGTTGAAACTGTCTCCTTAAAGCTATTTCGCCTCTCACCGTATGTGCGAGTCGATAGCCTCCCAGGATAAAACGAGATACCAGTATAATCGATAGATCGAATATACTCTCAGCGAACTTGAACTAAGCCCGAGAATTACCACCGGAGTATTGGAAAATTTAAGACTGAAGAGACCGAGAATGAAAAAGAGGACTCTTATTCCCTTGACTTAATAAAACTGATGCCCTAAGACTCTATTTATAAAGAGAGGCTTGAAAGGACTTGTTTTTCTTTTCGATGTGGTACATGGTATTTATAAGAAAAACTAAGGAATAGGTTTGTGCTACTCTCGATGTGGTACAAAACCACTTTTCATATTAAAAGGTAAAACTTTGGAACATCAGTTCTCATTCACCTTTTACTCATTTTGAGCGTATAAATATGCGTTGGAATCCCTCGAAGAAGAGAATACGTTCCAATAAATACACACCACTAACACATAATGTGTCTCACTCATATAGAGTCTCAAAATGATTCACAACTTAGTCTAAAATACTAAGTTTGTCCAACACCTCCTTGGGTTCCACTTAGGTAGTGCAAGTAATTCCAGCAGCTCAAAAGCTTAACATTCAACTAGTTTCGAGCCAAGTGTTCCTTCGTAGAACGCTTACAGTAGCCCTCCCTATGATGCATATAAAAGTCGTATAGGCAAAGCACCTCCTGTTTCAAGCTCTACTTTTCATAACATGGTAAGCAGTATTTTCAGGTTGAAATTTATTATGCGTGCAGTTTTAGTTTACAACATATTGTTGCAGCCTGTTTATTTTATTCACAACATTTTAGCATATATGTGCCGGTAGCAGTTTATTGTTGAGGTTAAACATTGCACCTGGTAGTGACTCCATTTTTTGTGTTTCTAATAGGTGTATCCGATTTTCTTGAGCAACTCGAAGGACATGGCTTTTGGTTGTGGGGCATCAGGTAATTTCCCCGTTTTATTTTTCATTTAAGCTTCAATGGTCTTATTATTATGGCTATTCAGCCGGATTGTTCACCCGTCCCTCGTCCCTCTTCGAAATATATTTACAAGCCCGTCTCCGTCTTCCTCCATGTCTTCTAAATCCATAAATACCATTTAGAGTGTCCAACTTGTAACTATAAATAACATCTCTAGGGTGTCCCCCCTCCCTTCTTCTCTTCTAAAATCATATATGTCGTTTTCTATGGCGTCTCTCTCAACCATAAATACCCTCTCCAGTGTGTCTCGATCTCCCGAATGAACTTTATCAACTCCACTCCATTTGCAGTAACAAGCAGGATGACCACGGATCGTTATGGTTCACGTTTGACAAATATCAATAACCTTTTTTATCAAAACCAAACCTGAACTGAACTGAACGGGTGATAGCCAAAAATACCTTTTTTTTTAGAAGTTGTAACAAGAATACCACTTTTTGGAGTTTATGACCAAAAATATCCTTTTAATACGCATTTTAAAAATGGGTAAATCTATTACACATCTGAAAAATGAGTATTACATAAAAAAAAAAAATAAATAAATAAATAAAAAAAAAGTGCAGAACATGTGATACGCATATCACAAATGCGTATCACCAGAATCAAATGGGTGATACGCATTTTGTGAATGCGTATCTCATTTTATTTTATTTTATTTTATTTTTTTTCAACTTTTTTTAATACGAATTACTCATTTTTAAAATGCGTATTAGTAATACCCAACTGAAAAATGCGTATTAGACGAGTATTTTTGGCCAAAATTTTAAAAAGAGGTATTTTTGTCACAAACTCTAAAAAAGAGGTATTTTTGTCATTTTTTCGAACTGAACCGAATGAAATCCTAAATTCAGAAACCATACTCGAACCGTTAGTCTTCGGTTCGGTTCAAGTTAGAATCAAAACCCGAAAATTATACTATATAAATTACCACAATAAGTTTACATAGTATTAATTGCACATATAATTAAGAAAAGAGTACACACATATTTAATACTGGATCACTAGCTTCTCACCAAATGCATGTAACTAATTAAGTACGTGATGGTGCATTAGTCTGATGCTGCATTGGAACAAGAGGCGGCGCGGGGTTCGAGAAGTCCGGAACATCAGGCGGTGTAGAAAACGTAGGAAACTCATCATCAGATGGTGGCGATGACCATGGAAATTCAAGCGGCGGAGGTGGAAATACGAAGGGCGATGCGTCATCAAAACTAGTTGGTGGAGGTGGAGACGGAACAAGTGGAGTGGGCCATGGTGATGGTGTAAGCATAGGTGGAGATGGAACTAAGGGTGACCATGGAAATGGTGATGGTCTAAGTGTAGGTCTAGGATGAGGTACTCTAGGTGGTGGTGGAGATGGAACCAAGGGTGACCATGGTCTAGGTGTAGGCCTGTGTGGTAGAGGTGGAGATGGAACCAGAGGTGACCATGGTGAGGGTCTAGGTCTAGGCCATGGTGATATTGGTTTAGGTCCGGGTGGTGGTGGAGATGGAACTAAAGGTGGCCATGATTGAGCTGATTGGGCTAATGAACTTGGAACCCTTACATATGATTGTGATCGTAGTTGTGATGGCTTTTTGTGATGACTCCTTTTGGCATTTGACAGAGAAGTACAAAACAGCAGTAGTGCTAAAATAGCAAACACGGAGATTAATATGCTTCTTTTCATCATCTAGCATATACTCAGCTACTACTAATTAAGCAACCGGTCACTCTCATATATTTGGTATAATATACTAGTTGATATCAATATTTGGGTCCTTTGCACTCGGTATATGTAGAGAGACTGCAGCTGGGACTTGATGAACTAGTTGTGAAGTATGAACAGAAGATGAATGTTTCTACAATATATTAAATGCCATCCCCGCGTTTTGTTGATCTCTATACTAGTGGACTTGAAGGAAGTTGATCATCTTAATAACAAGTCGTACAAGAAATTGATTGATTTATAAGTTGACATGCAGTAAATATTAAATGTATACTCCTGTCCTGTCTAGTTCTGTGTGCCAGTTTTATTACCTCTCCCCGGCAGTTCGAGCAAATCCAATACTAAATGTAAATGTCTATAGTCATTGAACTTGTTCTTAATGTAGCTGCATTGTTCTTAATGTAGCTGCATTCCGACATGATGTATGTATACAACTATCACTGTTTCGATCTGTTATATATACAGGAGGTTTGGATTGCTGAATGAAGAATAGGATTGATGGAATAGAGAATTGGGTTAATGAGAATTCGAATAATTGTGCCAGATTTATTGGATCTTGTTGAATGAGAATAGATTTAAGGATATAAGTTATATTATACCTCTAATAGTCTCATTGAGCATCTCCAGTGGGGTTGGCTATAATGGTTGACTATAATAATATAAAATAATGGCCGACTAAAATTTGCTGTAAAGCATTGTGTCCCAATGGGGTTAACTATAATGATTGGCTATTTTTCGAAATAGTATATTTTAATTTTAAACAATAAATTTTCAATAATATTATAATTTAATAAAATACTGTTAATGCTAATTCACTTGAAATTGTGGTTAAATGATTTTAGAAAATTAAATAAAAAATTTATTAAATGTGAAGACATTTAATATTAACAATAATTTATTGTATTTAATTGATTTTAAAATATGGTCATGTATTTTGTAAAATTTTAAGTTATAACTTATTATAAAGTAAAAGATAATGAAAGTGACAACTCAATTCAAAAATCTCAGATTTAGCCCCTTTACTTTTTTAGCTAGTTGATGTGAAAATACACGGGCAAAATTCATCTTTGTAAATGGTCCACAACAATGGGCAATAATTTTAACATATAATTATCACACTTCATCTGAACTTCCTATAAATTATATAGAGCAAAAACCAAGTAAACACAAACTTAATATATTTCAACATACTGTATTCAATTTCAATGGATAACACCACACAAATGATTCTTGATATTATGCAAGCAGAAGAAGAAGAGCATGATGAAAGAATGAGAATGACTGTTGTACACCTTCATTATCAACGTCATAGAGTGAATTATATCCCACAACATGGTGGTTCTATTATGAATCATCGTGTGATTAATCGAAATAGGGAAGAAGGTCATACTAGACTGTGTTATGATTATTTTTCTGATACACCTACGTACACGGAAACACAATTTCATCGAAGATTTCAAATGCGTAGATCATTATTTCTTCGAATTGAGGAAGCAGTTACAACTCACGATTACTATTTTACTCAGCGAACTGATGCTATAGGAGTTCGTGGACTGTCAACTCTTCAGAAAATAATAGCTGCGAGGATGCTTGCATATGGAACGGCAGCTGATGTTGTTGATGATTATGTACGTATTAGTGAGAGTACAGCAACAGAGAGTCTAAGAAGATTTGTTAAAGCAATTGTGGAAATATTTGGAGCAGAATACTTGAGACGACCAAATGAACAAGATATCTCTAGATTATTGGCAGAGAATGAACAACGAGGTTTTCCTGGAATGTTGAGTACTATCGACTATATGCACTGGAAGTGGAAAAATTGTCCAACTGTTTGGCAAGGTATGTATACAGGTCATGTTCATGAACCAACTATAATATTAGAAGCCATAGCTTCAAAAGACTTGTGGATTTGGCATTCTTTTTTTGGGCTACCAGGATCATTAAACGACATCAATGTATTAGACTAGTCTCATCTATTTGAAGATTTGGCTGAAGGCCGCGGACCTGAAATGAAGTATACCATCAATGGGAATGAATATAACATGGGATATTATCTTGCTGATGGCATATATCTTTCTTGGCCAGCATTTGTAAAAACTATTCCGAAACCTCAGGGTAACAAAAGAAAATATTTTGCAGCTGCACAAGAGTCCATTTGAAAAGATGTTGAGAGAGCGTTTAGAGTGCTACAATCTCAATTTGCAATAATTCGTGGTCCTTCACAATTTTTGGATGTTGAAACTATGAAATATATTATGACAACTTGTGTAATATTGCACAATATGATCATTGAAGATGAAAGGGAATCATCCCTTGAAGAAGAACACTTTGATTCAGATGTCGAAATATCAGTTGTTACTCGAATTCGCAATCATCCGAATAATCTACGAGAATTCATACAGGTTCATCAACAAATTCGAAACAAACCCGCTTATTTTCAGTTGCAAAATGATCTTATAGAACATCTTTGGCATATATATGGCGGTGACATGAATTATAATTATATTAATCATGTAATTTCTTTTTATGTCTTTTGTAATTTACTTTTGATAAGATATTTTCTAAATTAAAATTATATTTTCTGTTTTCAGAAGCGAATTACTTGAGGTTCATTGATCAGTTTCATAATTATATTCAAAAATTACCAAATACAATCAAGTACAAAAAATATACCAAAATAAGTACCAAATAATTACATCCATAATACAATTAAGTACCAAATAAGTACCAAAATAAGTTCGATTGTATAGTAAGTACCAAAATAAATTATAAAACATTTTTCAAGATTTTAGCTTTCAAGGCATCATAATATTTTCTTTGATCAGGTAGCATTTTACTAGTATCCATTGCCATGATCGAGGCTTCATAAACTTGTCTTTCACGGTCCTCCTTTTGTCTTTCGCGCTCCTCCTTTGCTAGGCGAAGTTGCAATTTTTCTTTTTGTAATTGCATCATCTCCATACGCCTTTCCTGCTCCTCCTTTTACATTTGCATCATTTCTTTCTGTAACTGCAAACTCATTTTAATAGATTCAGTTCTTGAAGAAGCAACATCCAATGCATCTTTCTGCATCGATTTAAGAATTTCTAAGCTTTCTCCATCTGATGCTTCATATGTAGTTTTTTTAATTTTCTTTGCAGCTTTTCTTCGTATTGGACGCTCCATTCCTTCTTCAGATTCGATATAGGCAGATTCTGGGTTATCAACTGATGGAGAAGATGGCTGATTCTCCTTCATGTTTGACTTATTCTTTTTTCCAATGCAGCTGTATATTTTGGTGAATGACGCAACTCATCAATACTGCATGAAAGGAAATTTCTCCTTCTGTATATCCTCGTACATCGTCATTGTCTCTGCAATCTGCCAAAGATTAAATGAAATTTTGTAATATTACACTAAAGATATTCAGAGAACATGGGGTTCAATTTTGCACTAAATTTTATATTATTATAATTCTGTAATCTCTGCACTCTGCACATTACTAAATAAGAAGGTTGTAAGGTTCAGAAGGGTTACAACCCTTCCTTCCAATACTAATTATACAGGCGGATGGGCTTACCTCCAATACAAGACATCAATCATTCTCGATTCTCCGATAATTGCTCGGCTATACTCGATCAATACCTCCGTTAGTAGTTCGTTGCTGGTCTGTGATTATGTCCACAATGGCTCACTTAACAGACAACTATCAGGTGAGATAAACCATATTTTCAGTATTGTACATTTACTATGTTTAGCTTTGTAAAGAAACTGGTAATAAAAAGTTCTAGTAAGTGTTTATTATGCAGATAGATGTACAGGAGTAAATTTAGTAATCTACAACAATGGAGATGCCAACTAAGTTGCAGAATTATTTCCTGCAGGGCGTAGATTCTATCAGAAAACTTAACAAAAAAAGTCTTACTGCTTGCATGTTCTCTTTCTTTTTTTCTAGCCTATACTTTTCTCTTTGCCGATCTTCTCTGGACAACAAATAATTCCTTATGCCAATGATTTCAACTAACACAGGAAATTCCTATTTACGACGACCAATATTTCTTCTCAGAAGTCTTACCTTTTACTTGTTTTGCATTTTTACTTTAATATCATTCAACAATACAAGGACACACATTCAATCCTATACATTATATCTACAAAGCAATAATGTAAGACTGCGTATGTAATTTCATTCATTATTTATGTCAGAATTTACAACTTCAAGTTCACTAACAACAACAGTAAACCAGTATACATCATCTTCTAGATAGATAAGTGGATAATCAATATAGTTACAGCGTTACTGGTGAAGAGGGTCCATTTTGATTTTACAGATGGGAATGCTAAAATATGATGTTAAGCGTTACATATCTGAGCACTCAGTTACATAAGAAAACAATTTCTTGGTCATGTTATATGCTAAAGTGTGATTTACTTTGGAATGAAGGGCCTATTCTGTAAAACAAAGGTTCACTTAAGCACAGATCAAACATGTGATTGTATAAGGTAGACTTTAATCAGCAAGTAAACATGTATTAATGACTTAATTAAATTTTCTATACTCGACCTAAATAAGAGTGGTAAGTATGTACCTTATTTTGCTCGGTAACACCGCTTTGATTCCTTGAACTAATTTTATTATAATAACCAATAAACTTGCTTACAGAGGTGTTGATTGCGGACCAGCGGTTACATAACGAGGTATGCGTCCGATCACTTTCAAATATTTTATTGTCATGAAAATATTTACAAATCCTAGTCCAGTAAGTCGCCTGTGTCTGGTTATTTCCTTGAACAGGATCCATGTTTATGTTTAACCAAGCGGACAAAAGTAACGTATCTTCCTCAATTAAAAAATTCTTTGATCTTCCCCGTTTTGATTTGCTAGGTGCTTGTTGACGACTATTTTCTTGCGCTAAAGGGGGTGGTGGAGAGTAAGAAAACTTTTCAGCTTTATTGTATGAACCTTCATTTAGTAAGAAAACAAAAGTGTGTTCCATTTCTAATTTATCGAGATAGCCTGCAACAAATTACGTCTAATAAAATTACAAGTTCCAAACTTAAACTATCACCCTTGCCAAAGATAGTACAAATATATAGTGCCCAATTTATACATGAAGTAAATTCTATTGAAATTCTTTCGTACAATTAATCAAACAGCTGTTGTGCTACCTCCTACTTTAGTTTCATAAAAAAAAGCACCCTAATAAATTCGACTATAGGAGGTTTCAACAAATCATAGCACATACCGAATCACAAATGAATTCTGAATTTGATACAAATTAAACAAAAGTGAGAGATTGAAAATACATACATGTGCTTGCAAACTATGTGGCGGGAGAAGAAAGAAAACAGCGGGAGGAAAAAAAAGCAGCGCAAGATGATATGGATAATTGCTAACAGATCTTGAGTCCTTCAACAAATATAGCCAAGCATATCAGAGTGGCTATAATTTATGCTAAGTGGTTTAGGCGGTTGGAGAAGAAAAAATTAGAGATATTGGCTATAAGTGATATTGTAGAGTGACAGTTGGTAATTTTTAGCTAAGGGGAAGACCGGTTGGAGATGCTCTAAGTCAGTATAATGATGTGTTGATCGATGGGATAAAATTACTTCTTATAAATTGTGTTTTCATCAAACGGCCTTGCTAGCTCCCCGCAATTATTTCAACTAGTATTGGGGGCCTGCTGCGCTGGGCCTTTAAAGAAAGAATAGTTAATTTAATTGTTAAGGATTGCATGTGAAAGTTGTGACCTTTTGATAATTCGAAATATGAAATTGCAGCATGTGAAATGACTGCATGGGGATGTATAGAGGAAGAGAGACGATTACATTAGGGAAGGGCACCAAGGTTTACAATAAGGCAAAAAGTTATAACTTTATGTTACTTGCCCAAGGGCAACTAACAAAGGGAAACACAACTAATACAAATGGAAACACAAAAGTAAGATAATTTTCCTACCCTCAAGAAGCATGAGCTTACTCCGCGGAGGGGAAATTAACGTCTGATAGAGCATCCAGCGGAACCGAAGAAGTTGTAGCCTGTTCATATTTGTTGTACTCGAAATAGTATTTCGTTGTATACGCTAAGGTTATAGAGGAACATTTTAGAATTGGTGTATTAGGTTAACCTGAATATGCAAAGTGTTTTCCTCAATTTCTTCATCTGGAAAGATAAATTCATTGCAAATATTTTTGGCCTAGAAGATTTGGACGTTTGATTACGTTAACTTTTTTTGATAAACAGTTTCACAGTAAATTTCTTTTTGTCAAAGCACCTTAGCTCGAAGGGAAAACTGTCATCGCCTCCAGCCTACAAAAACTGAATCTGTTAACCGGTGATACCCGGGTGTATCGTATTCTGAAAATTGAAAAACTTTCCAATTTAAAAAGGTCTGCACACCTTTTCTGTAAGATTGCACGAACTTGCTGATCTTCAAGAATAACCTCAATCGACCATGTATCATCATATGTGATCACAGATATGTCAAACCTACAAACAAATAAGTTAACAATGAATCGTAGAAGCGAAAAAGTGCAATACTTGTATTAGAGCACAAATAAGGCATTACTTAATTTCCGGGTAAGGTTTCGGGTAGCTACAGTTGTCACAGAAAATATCATCATCCACGTCAACATTGTGGTCACAGCTAGTACATACATTGTTATACCATTTTTCCTTTTCCACAATATACCGAACTCTAAGATGAGCAAGAACATCCATCTAATATCATGGATGTATGTTAGCAAACAAAGATTAAAAGAATGAAAAATAATGTCTAATTATTCACACCTCAATATAGTCATCTCCCAAACTGGTAAGCAGCTGTGACACTTTCAGAATCTCCAACTTTCCGTGCCTTCCCGGAGCAGAAATCTGCCTGGAAAAAACGGGATTACCTAACATGTCACAAATTTGTTGTGTCAGTTGTAATTAACTTTTTCAGAGAAATAATAGTAATATTTTTTGTAGGGGATACTTACTTCTTCCTGAGTTGAGCTACACTATAGTGGTTATAGTTCATGAATAATTCAGTTGATGGGAGACTAGTTAAATCCACTTCGTCTCTGGTGATTATGAGTGAAGATCATTGAGGTTAGAAAAATATGAAAGGTTTACCAAAGGAGAAGGTACATATTGACATATGACATTTACCGATCTACAAACCAACATGGCAACTAGACAAATTAATAATGGCGGGTGTTCAATGCATTCCAACATCCTTATTTCAAAATTCAGAGCATATTGGTCCCAGAAAGTAACCTTGACATTGGACCTCAGCCAGGGAAAAAATAAATTTAACAAAAGCACCTCTAAACAGAAAACACGTAAAGGTTATATAATTTTCACCTTCCATCTGTTATAGTAAACTTGGATTGTTTCTGTGCAGTCCCACGTCTGTTGATCAAAACAGATATTGTTTCTCGAAATTTTAAAAATACCCACAACATCTACACAGAGGTAAACGATATATAAATTAATAAGAAAAATGGAAACCATTTGATAAGCAAATTGCTCTTCTGGATATAATTTAGATTAGAAATTTTAACTGCCAAATAAGTAGTCTGCTTGGTCATTGGCAGCAGTTCACTGTGGTCTGAGAAATCAAAAGCATTTTGGGCTATAGTCTTTCCATCATCCTCAATTTCTCTAATTTTTTTATTGTTTGAGAAGATAAGTTGAACATCTTTTCGAAGGCAGCGAAATTTGTCATCTTGTTTATATGCTTGAAATGTAAAATTCTGGATGACATAAATCTTTCCCACCATAAGCTTTGGTTCCAAATTATCTACACACAGTCCTGGAATGAATACATGAATCCGGTTATCCTGCCCAAAAAGGAAAGTCAGTTAGAAACAGAAAAAATTTGAACATTCAACGAAAAGTGTAACTGAAATGTAGTAAACAACCTTTTGATCTAAGAGAATGAGGTTGAAACTTTTAAAAATATCCCCAGTTCGAGTCATTCCCCTGTATATATGTAATACTCTAACTTTGATTCTGAAGGGTACAATAATGTTTGTTGCCATTGTTATAAATGTGAAGATTAATGGGTAAAAGAAATTAGAAAGAAAGGATTTGAAGCGAGAGAGAAATCGGTTTTGAATTGAAAAAGCTAGGTCACTTAGAGTTCTCGAAGGTGTAAGTATATGTATATCGAGATGTCTGGGTATTTATAGTAAAAGTAAATGACTTGTCGAGAACTCAAAGATAGATGTTTGGAATTTGTCTATCGAGATGTCTGAGTTCTTGCCTTACGATGAAGAATTTGTTAGTGTTTGTGTCATAAAAATAAAATTATGATATTTTAGTTTAAGACATTAGGATTATTAATGTTTATGTTCTATCGATTATTCTCTTTATAATTTATTAATTCTTAATTTACTGCGATATAAATGTTAGATTAATAAATGTCCTTGGAATATGATATACTATTCTATATCTCTAAGTACGTGACTTAAAAATGAGATTATGAGAATATTATCAATATTACTAAAGGTCCCTAGTCGAGTATTATTATTAAGAGACAATAATAATGTATTAAGACTGGTATGTTTGTTGACTGATGATCACATCTCATTGATCATTGGTATAGTGATACTAAAGTCAAAAACACAGGCAGATGTATATGTACATGGTGCTGGACAGACCCAATATGAGATTCTACATGTCTATTCTGTCATAAGTAATTCTCACAGTGATAATGATATAATGGTCCTTATACCTGAAGTCATTATATTTCTATACGAGAATTAATATACATTGATTCCATTAAAATTTATCCATGACCGGGTAATGATAAAAGTGGACATTAGGTATAATTTAAATTGTATGAGAAATATGAATGATCTAGATGGGATTTAACCTTCCTATTTTAGGAGTGATATTATTGGCCTATTGTGTGAGCTAGACTATGAAATGCGTGGCCACGCTCAGATGTTGATTTGATATGATAGTCTACTCATTGATCAAGAAAATTTGGATTAAACTATGATGAGGATGACACATTACATGCCTCTAGTTTAATCTATAATATTTGGTTAAAGGGATTATATTACATTGTACATTATTCACGAAAGGTTTAATCGATCACCGATTCAATTATTATTACTTGGGTAGCAATGATGTATTACTAGATGCCGCTCATTGTTTACGATTTTAAATTAGATTTAAAATTCGTTGTCAATGTAATAATAACGTATAGGGTCACACACAAAGAATGCTTGAAGGATTATTTAATTTAAATTGGATTTAAAATTAAATTAAAGTAATTTGAATTATTTATAATATTAATTATGTTTGACTTAATTAATTAGATAAATATTGATATTCAAATTTACTAATATTAATTATGAAATTTATTTGTTAAATAATTAATGAGACTTAGTTATAACACAAATAAGAATTTCAAATTAATAATAACTCCTAATTAGTTAAGAGTTATAATTCATTTTTCTACTCTATATAATATCTCTTGTGTGGCTGTTTTTTTGGGGAAGCAAGACTTTTACTAAATCCCTAGCCACCAAGAAAGAAGATGTAAAGATCAAGAAGAAACGAGTTTGTGCTAGTACACATCCAATCCTTGAGTTCAAGCATTCGTGTGGATACCGATAGAGCGTAGATCGTGAGAGCGGGATGCGTGGTGATTGAATAAGCTTTGGATCTCCATTAGTCAACTAATTGGTAAAGCTTTTTAAGGTAAAAAATCTGATCTACGAATTAAATATATGTTTTTTGCATGGCTCCTGCGGTTGGTTTCAAATATTCTGATTTTTTACGTTTTTAATTACTGTTTCCATTGCGTTTATGTGCTCGAAACCCAACAATGGCATCAGAACTACTTGCGAAAAGTGTTTAATTCATTAATGTGTTTACTAGTTTTATGATGATAACATGTATACAATATTCCATGACTGTTATGTATGCGATTTTGTATGTTTTACATGTTATTATGTTTATATATGCGTATGTATATATATGTTTTGAATATATGATATTCATGAGAGTTGTATAATCATATGATGATTATATAGTCTGTATATATACTGATATATCATGTTTTGTGTTTGTTCTTATTATAAGAATCGTATTTGATACGATTCTGAATCGGATGTAGCGGATTTACTAAAATCCGTGTCTGGTGTCCGATTTTGGCGAACGAATACGCTATTTCATATGGAATCAAGTGTCTGAACGTAATTGATAGCTCGTGCTATCATCGACTGATCTGTAAGGCGTTTGACGTTGTTTAGGCCCTGTAATCTGCGATTTAATATTATCAGATTTAATTTCAAATTTTCTGATTTTTTCAATATTTGGTTTTTATGATTAGATCATGATGGGTATGATATGTTAAGATCAAATTATGTGTTTTAACATATTATTTTGTGTTAATTGAGCATGGTGGATGGTTCTCACTTATGACCTTAAGTTAATGGTTTTGGTTTTTCAAATACGACTTGCATGTCGTTTAATCTTGTAATTTTAAATCTCGAATGTAACTCGAGTTCTTCTTGTAAGTTCATTAGATTAGTTTTTGTATTTCATTCTTGTAAAGTACATGAAGACATGGAGATTTGAAGATCAAGGGTAATCCCACATGGAGGCCATCTAAGGAAGTAATACAAGAAAGAAGACATGTCATAGTTAGCTTGTATTTATTTTTCACCTTAGATTGACCTAGATCTTTATCATTATCTTGATGAAGATCACATAGGATAAAGCCATAACCAACCACATTTATTTATTGCACTTTACATATATATATGCGCATATGATGAATGTATGTGTAGAGTAGTTTATAAAGATGCATGCTTAATTAAATTAAGGATGTATGTATTAGATACGACACTCATGTCATGCTTGCTAAACAAGATAAAATCTGTAACGAATCAAGATTTTAAAATAAACAAACGATTATGAGATTCTCGTGTTTATGAAACAAGGAATAAAATACAAATTTTCTTTATTTCTGACATGGGGCGATTTTGTCAAAAGCGAGTTTTTTGAACTTGTAAGGCTGTGGGTTTTAAGAGAGACCATTGAGACTCCCTCACTACCTGGAAATCAAACCATTGACGAATATTGATTTGAATTATTTTATTCAAGAAAAAATTGGGAATCTCTTTATAATGGGATCATGATCGTTTTAAAATTAACAAAACCCTAAAGTTAATATTAAGTTGATCGGGATGCCTTTCAATAAGTCTAATGCGTTAACCCTAGATCGATAAGGAGTGGGTTCACCAAAGTGAAGTACTCCCATCTATCGTGGGAGATCTGTTGAAGTATATTTATATTTTTGACTATTGGGTTTGACTTAACTAAGTTACCACAATAGGATTGTGAACTTAGAGGCATAGAGTTTGGCGAGATTTATTAGATAAATATGAACAAATGTTGTTCCACCAAGCTATCCAAGAGTTATATAGTTGATATAATTGACAAATATTGTCTACCTAAATAATCATGTTTTAGGAGAAAAATCCAAAGCTGACCTAATGCGTGGTGAAATATGGATCTTGGCTCACTAGAAAGAGTATAGAAGATTATTTTTCTGAATTAATAGTTAGGGCTATTGATTTGATAAAAATAGTGGGAGATATATATTGTGAATATATATATGAATAATCACTTGAACATAATTTAATGATCATCTGTAGACTATGTCATTTTATGTACTTTAATATTATAGATATCAAATGACAAATAACACAAATAACTTCTCTATGTAATAGTCCTTGAGAAGGACAAGCTGACATGAAATAATTTCCTTGATTGACATGGGAACTTGAGGATTGTCCTCGGGTTCAAGGATTTCACTCAAACCCCTCCCTTATTTCTTCTAGCTGAGAATTAAACATGTGTAGAACAAAATGCTTACCAGAAGAAAATTAATTATGCAACTGATGTTTCATGTCTCATGCTTGTAATTATGAGTGTTGAGCTTTAGAAGCAACAAGAGCATAATGATGCTTATGATATGATTGAGCACCTTCAAAAGATGTTTGAAGGATAGGCTCATCAGAAAGATTTGACAATAATAAGGCACCATACTTTTGCATTAATGAGAGAATCATATATGGTTGGACCACATGTTCTAAAGGTGATAGGCATATGTACCTTGATATTTTGGGTTTCAAGAATGGTCTAGAGACTCAGCTTGATTTGATCAAACGAACTTTGAACAACTTCTATTCTCAGTTTGTTAAGAACAAAAGGAATGAGATAAACAGAACATTCCCTGAGTTGTTAAGCATGTTTAGAACTGCTGAAAATAACACGGTTAAGGCATGAATTACGTCCATATTGATGATGTACACATGGAATGCAAATGGGAAAGGAAAGTGGATAGGCAAGGTGAAGATTTGATCTTATTCGGTGCCAAACCAAAGTCCAATCCCAAAGGGCTTTTGAAGCCTAATAGTGGTGTTGCTAAAGGAGATGATTGTCATTTCTGTGGAAATAACTGGATGAATGGAAGTTAAATTGTCGAGCTTATTTGGAAGATCTAAAGAAGAAGACTAGCAATGGTAAAGCTTCAGGTATAGGGTTAGAATTGGAGCAAAAGTTATTGCTCTAGTTGAAGAAACTCGATACCTAATTTTGCCCATAAGGCGAGATTGAGAACTTGATAAATTGTTATTATGTGCCTGGCTTTAGCGGATACATTAAGTTAATTTCTTGTTAGGACAAGAAAGGTTTTCATTTTAATTAAATAAACAATAGTTATTATTCTATTTCAATGATAAGACTTATAATGTTGCACAATTAGTTAACAATTTATATGTTCTAAATTGACTCAAATCAAACATTAACTCTAGCATTGTCGTTAATGTGACGGCCTCAACCCCGGTGTTGAGGCCGTCGGGGTTGAGGCCGTCACAGTTGGTATCAGAGCCATAGGTTCAAGTCCCTAATTTAGGTTAAGATTTAAGTCAGTAAGGTGTAGGAAGTATGTCCTATAGTGTGAGTCAGCAACTCATATCGAGGAGCAACCTTACGTGTCAGTCGACAGTTCCGACGGCGTTACCCTGGCATCTATTAATATTTTAATAGACTTGCCTTAACTTGCTATATCTTCCTTGTATATTGATATGGTTGGTAGTGGCCCATAGTGATCTCCGGTTCTCCTTCTCGGGGGAATCCGTCAGATTCAGATGATTCAGACTCTGAGCGGACTTTGGATGTTGTAGCTGAGGAGACTCCCATGCCTCCTCCACCCATTCCTCCAGTTGCATCAGGAGGTGAGTTAGGACCTAGTGCCCGTCTTCGCTGGGTACGAAGGTCAGTGTCGGCTGTTAGGGATTTCCCTCCAGGATGTGGTCCCAATTCCTCCACCTCGAGACCACCCGTTCCTCCATCTGTTCTTTCAGGTGCATCCTCCCTGATCCCTTACCATGTTCACCGAGCGGTGAACCAGTCTTTGATCAGAGAGCAGAGCCCAGGGTTAGCAGCTCAGCTTGACCAGATTCCGGTCGGGCCTTTCCAGGGCATCCCTGCCCCTTCACCAGATGTGCAGGAGAGAGTGCGATCCTTGACTCAGGCTGCTGTAGAGAGAGCCCGGACCATTGATCGTTTCATTAGCTTGGAGTTTAGAGTTGTTCAGTACCAGGATCTCGTGAACTGGTTGGTATTTGAGTTAGGATCCATTGGTGGTAGTGGCAGTGGCTAGATCAGAGTTGCTACAGTGAGATGCAGAGCTCAGAGTTAGTTATAGGAGTTCTGTGGATGCTTTTCCTATGTATGTTTATTATGTTCTGTAGCTTGTATTAGGCGGGGCTGCTATGACAGCCAATTTTGTTGTGTACTTAGTATATTATGAGTGTTGTACTGTAGTTGTTAGATGGATTTGTACTGTTCTTGTACTATTATTTTTATGACATTACTGTTGTTGGTTTTATTTTATTGCACTTTTGTTATTGTTGTTACTGTTATTGTTGTATTTGTTGCTGGATTTGTTGAATTTGGTTATGCATCATGGGTGGACCCCAAATAAACAAGGAAGGGAATATTTAATTGTGACCGCGTTCTCCTGATGCATAAAGTTGTTGCTACCCGGGGGCACAATTTTCATATAAAACCTTTTTGTCGTGTTTCAGAAGAATGCCTCCCAAGAAAAATTTCCCGTCTAATTCCTCCAGCAGGAACTCTGAAGGGGGCCCAGTCATGGATGGATTACTAGATTTGCTGCACCAACAGTCTAATCAGATGGCTCAGCAGCAAGAACAATTCCAGCAGCAGCAACAGCAATTCTTGCAACAGCAGCAACAACAGCAGCAATTTATACAACAACAACACCAGCAAATCCAACAACAGCTGCAGCTCCAACAACAACCCGGCTAAGAGAGTTGAACCAGACTGTTAGCTTCAAGTCTTTCCAGTCAGTTAAACCCCCAGAGTTTAAGGGCAAGGTAGATCCGGTTGCTGCTAGAATTTGGATTAAAAAATGGAGGAAGCCTTCACCCTTATTCAGGTCAGTGATGATTCTAAGTCGGATTATGCCAGTTACTTTCTTAAAGGTGCAGTAAGTTTTTGGTGGGAATCTGCGCGTGCCTTAGAAGAAGAAGGCCCTGTTCCTTGGGCCAGATTTACGGAGTTATTTCTAGAGAAGTATTTTCCGGATTATTTACAGAGTCAGTTGGAAGTAGAGTTTTTGGAATTGAAGCAAGGAGAAAAGAGTGTGGCTGAGTATGAGGCCAAGTTTACGGAGTTGGCCCGACTAGCCCCTGGATATGTGAACACTGAGATTCAGAAAGCTAGGAGATTTCAGCACGGACTAAAGCCGGAAGTTCGTAGTGCAGTGGTGGCCCTACAGTTTAAGACGTATACCACTGTAGTTCAAGCTGCCCTGGTGATTGAGAGTGATCAAAAGTTGGCCTCCAAGGAAAGGAGTGATCGGAAAAGAAAATTTGAAGGTGGTATAGGTAATGCAGACCAGGAGGAGTCTAGCCAGAAGTTCCCAAGGAAGTTTGGCCGTAATAGGAATAAGAGATTTAGAAGGCAAAGCATGGCTCAGATGAGTTCCGGTGTCACCTCAGTTGCCTCTGCCCCAGTCCAGTCAACCAGGCCAGTTGTGGATTGTAAGTTATGTGGTAAAAAGCATAATGGTCAGTGCCGGAAGGATGTCCAGTGTTTTAAATGCGATAAAAAGGTCATTATGCATCAGAGTGTAACACAGGAAACATCGAAGTCACCTGCTTTAAGTATGGTAAGGTTGGGCACATCTCCAGAAACTGCAAGACGGCTACTCAAGGCAGTGTAGGAGGGAATGAATCTCAAGGACCAGCAACTAGCACAGCAAGAGCCAGAACCTTTAAAATGACTAAGAGATCTAATGCTCAAGATTCAGATGTGGTTGCAGGTACGCTTTTTCTAAATTCCGTGCCTGTTAAAGTTTTATTTGATTCGGGAGCGTCCAAGTCTTTCATTTCTAAAGATTGTGTTAGTAAAATGGATTTGATGTTGAAGGATCTAAATGAGCCCTTGTCTATAGAGATAGCTAATCAGGATAAAGTTTCAGTAAACCAGTTTTGTCCTAGATGTCAAATAGAAATTTGTGGGCATTTCTTTTCAGTGGATTTAATACCCTTTCAGTTAGGAGAGTTTGATGTAATTCTAGGAATGGATTGGTTGTTTGAGCATAAGGCAAATATTGATTGTAAGAAAAAGAAAGTTTTGTTATATTCAGAAGACAATAAAAGGGTAGTTTATCAAGGATAGAAGCAGGACAAGAAATTTATTTCTATATTGAAAGCAAAGAGGTTATTGAGACAAGGATGTGAAGCGTATTTAGCCCATGTTATGGACACTGAGAAGAAGGTACTCGGATTGGAGGAAATTCCAGTAGTTAGTGAATTTTCAGATGTGTTTCCAGATGAGTTACCAGGATTACCACCAGATCGGGAGATTGAGTTTTCTATTTTCCGGGAGCAGAACCAGTTTCAAAGGCACCTTACCGTATGGCCCCAGTAGAAATGAAGGAGCTGGCTAAACAACTTCAGGAACTTTTGGATAAAGGGGTAATTAGACCAAGTGTATCCCCGTGGGGCGCGCCAGTGTTGTTTTTGAAAAAGAAGGACGGAAGCATGAGATTGTGTATTGACTATCAAGAATTGAATAAGTTAACCATCAAGAATAATTATCCCCCATCCAGGATTGATGATTTTTTTGATCAATTGAAGGGAGCATGTTGTTTTTCCAAGATCGACTTAAGATCGGGCTATCATCAGTTGAAGATCAAGCCTGAAGATATACCGAAGACTGCCTTTCGAACCAGGTATGACCATTACGAGTTTCTAGTGATGTCATTCGGATTGACTAATGCGCCAGCAGCTTTTATGGATTTAATGAACCTGGTGTATAAGGAGTATATGGATAAGTTTGTTATTGTATTTATTGATGACATCTTCATCTACTCAAAGACCAAAGACGACCATGCCGAACATCTAAGGATTGCATTACAAAGGTTGAGAGAAAAACAATTATACTCTAAGTTCTCAAAATGTGAATTTTGGTTGGGGGAAGTCCAGTTTTTAGGTCATATAGTTGGTAAGGATGGTATTAAGGTAGACCCTGCGAAGATTGAAGCGGTATCCAGATGGGAGCGACCGAAGACCCCGACAGAAATTATAAGCTTTCTTGGATTAGCAGGCTATTACCGAAGATTTGTGAAGGACTTTGCCAAGATTGCAACCCCATTGACCAAGCTGATCCAGAAGAATGAGAGATTGGTTTGGACGGAGAAATGTGAAGAAAGCTTCCAAGAGCTAAAGAAAAGACTAGTGACAGCACCAGTGTTAGCATTACTAGATGAAACAGGGAATTTCGTAATTTACAGTGATGCTTCTCTCAAAGGATTAGGCTGTGTGTTAATGCAACATGATAAGGTTATTGCATATGCATCTAGGCAGTTAAAGCCTCATGAGCAGAAATATCCAGTTCATGATCTTGAGTTGGCAGCTATAGTGTTTGCTTTGAAGTTATGGCGTCATTACTTGTACGGAGAGAAATGTGATATCTATACGGATCATAAAAGCTTAAAGTATATATTCACCCAAAAGGATTTAAACATGAGACAAAGGAGATGGTTGGAATTGATTAAGGACTATGACTGTTCGATTAATTATCACCCAGGTAAGGCCAATGTGGTGGCTGATGCCTTAAGTAGAAAAGAGAAATTAAATATGGCCCGTATCGCGGATGAATTAGCCCGAGATTTAGAAAAGATGGAAATTGAAGTTCGAGTATCAAGTGAAGGTCAGGAGCAACTATACGAGATTACTTTCCAGCAAGCGTTAATGGAAAAGATTAAAAGGTGTCAAGAAGGAGTTATGGAACAAGAATTGGAAGATCTGACAGGAGAAGAATTATGTACTCCAAAGGATAACCACGGTTTATTTAGGTTTTCCTCTCGCATTTGGATTCCTAATATAGCAGAACTGAAGAATGAAATGTTGCACGAAGCGCACAATTCTAGGTTTTGTATTCACCTTGGTAGCACAAAGATGTACCAAGATTTAAAGAAGCGCTTCTGGTGGCCAGGAATGAAAAAGGAGATTACGGATTGGGTTAGTAAGTGTCACGTATGTCAGATGGTAAAAGCCGAGCATCAAAGGCCCAATGGATTGTTGCAGCCTCTGGAGATTCCACAATGGAAATGGGAAGAGATTGCAATAGATTTCGTGGTGGGTTTGCCGAAGACAAGATCAAATCACGATGCCATTTGGGTGATCATTGATAGATTGACCAAATCAGCGCATTTCCTTTCGATTTATGAAATGTATTCTTTGGAAAAGCTAGTTAAAATATATTTAGATGAAATAGTTACCAAGCATGGGGTACCTATGTCTATAGTATCGGATCGAGATCCAAGATTTAACTCGAGGTTTTGGACAAAGTTTCAAAAGTGTTTAGGAACTTAGTTAAATATGAGCACTGCTTATCATCCTCAAACTGATGGCCAAAGTGAGAGAACGATTCAGACGATCGAAGATATGTTAAGAGTATGTGCTTTTGATTTCAAGGGAAATTAGGATGATCATTTACCGTTAATAGAATTTTCTTATAATAACAGCTACCATGCCAGCATTGGAATGCCACCTTACGAAGCCTTATATGAACGAAAGTGTAGATCACCTCTGTATTGGGATGCGGTAGGAGAAAAGAAGGTGTTAGGACCTGAATTAGTACAGCGGACCAAAGAAGCAGTGGTGTTAATTCGAAAAAGATTGGAAGCCGCTCAAGATAGACAAAAAAAGAAAGCAGATTTACATCGAAAGGACATAAGTTTTGAAATAGGATCATTGGTATTACTAAAAGTTTCGCCATGGAAGGGATTGGTTCGATTCGGTCAGAAAGGTAAACTGAGTCCGAGATATATAGGACCATTCGAAGTTTTGAAAGAAATAGGAAAAGTTGCATACGAGATAGCTCTACCCCCGCAGTGGCAGCATATTCATAATGTATTTCATGTATCCATGTTGAAGTCGTACATCCCTGCCTCGAATCAAGTAATTGAATATAAACCGATCGAGCTTCAATCAAATTTATCCTATGTGGAGCAGCCAATCCAGATATTAGATCGTAAGGAGCGTGTACTTAGGAATAAATCTATCCCTATAGTTAAAGTACTTTGGAGAAACCCTCGAGTAGAAGAGTCTACCAGGGAATTAGAATCAGATATGCTTGACAAATATCCTCACTTATTTAAGTAGTTAAGATTCTGAGGATAGAATCTTTTTAATGGGGGAAGGATATAACGACTCGTATATTTCTATAATATTTAAATATGTAATTATTGTGTAGATAATTAATAAAGAGGTTTGTATTACTTATGGTCTTTGTGTTTATTTATTATTGTTTATATGTGATTGTTGGATTGCGTGGTGTATTTTTATGATTAACTGTTGCACAATGTTATTTTTTTGTGTCACTTTTAAAAAGTGATTTTATGACAATCCTATTTTCAAAATTATTTGGGTTGTCTCTAAAATTATTTTTATGATTTTATAATCTTACTAATTATTTTTGGGATTTTATAAAATTTACAAATCAATATTCTGTTAATTATTTATTTTTAAATGATTTTCTGAATTCATTTAACTGTAAAATCCATATTTAATTCTAGGATTCTTCAAAAATTATGAAACTCATATTTTATTACGTTTACAATATTCTGAGAATTTTAAAATTATTTGGTAATTTTCGGGAGTAATCTTACTCACGCGTTGTTTCAGTTATTCGATTAATGCGGGTATAAGTTGTGTTTGTAAAATGCTTTAAAAATTATGAAAATTTTATTTTAGTAACTTCAGATTATTTGTGATATTTTGAGATTATTTTGGAATTTTTCTGATAAACTTTAGTGCGCAGCCAATACATAATTTTATCAAGAAATGATAAAAGCATTAGGCAGATAAATAAAAAAAAATGGGACACGCGGCATATACACCAAACATGTCCACGCCTTATTCTTTTCTTTCTTTCCCTGTATTTCCCTTCCCAAACGAGCCCTGTTCTGTCTCTCTCCTTTCGAATATCTCTCATCTCTCTTATCTCCCTCTTTCACTCAAATCTCTCGGTTCTTTTCGATTTATTCTCGTTTAATTCTTGGTAATTGCCTTGCCACTTCATTCTCCTATTTCGCTGCTGTTTCTTTCTTGATTCACCACCGTTACCGCCGGTTTCCGGCGTGGTGACGACGGTGTGGTTGTGTTTGATGTATATATACATATATGTATATATATAGGTGTATATATGTGTGTCTGTGTGTGCATGTGTGTTGATAGGGATAAATAAATTATGCTTGTATAATTAAATACTGCATTAATTGTACAAGTTGTGGGCTGCTAGGCCCAATAAAAAGATATATGATACTCAGACCAGAAAGGTTAAGCCTGATGGACCTGATCAGGCCTGATGGAATAAAAAAGGCCCAAAAGCCCTGATTATTAATTAATTTCGTAATTAATTAATAAGGGAAAAATCAGATGTTGAGAAGAGTCTCGATAAGGATATAAATCCTTAGAGATTAGCCTCAAGGGGACCTAAAAGGATAAGGAATCAGTTTCCTACTATCTAGGACTCCAAAGTCCATTCTAATTATGAGACTTGCCCACCAAGTCTCCTATACCAAGTCCAATTCAAGGACTCCCAACATCTATATAAGGGGCCTCACCCCACAGATCAGAACTACGTTTTTTGGCTTGATTCTCTAATTCACAGAGATACGTAGGCATCTCGTAAAGTCAGATCGAGCCACGAAACACGAGAGCAGCCATTAAAGGCCTTGAGCTCCCGAATCTTAGTAATAAATACAGCAAATAATAACCTTAGTTTTTTATCCATAACATTTGGCGCCGTCTGTGGGAAAACACAACAACAACCATGGCGAGAACACGGAGAACAACTGGAGCTCTAGAGGAAGGAACACCATCAGAGACAACCCAGGTGATTTCATCAACCGTGGAGGTTCCTCCCCATTCAACTTATGCATCTACTCAGGGGGAAGCCTAGACAGGGGCAACTCATCCTCAACCACAAGGGACAACTCCCCCGACTATTCAAGGTACGAATCCTCAAGTTCAACAAGTACATATACCTGTGAATTCTTGACCCGTCGGGTATGAATATTCAACTATTGTTACTACTAACCCCCCTTATGGGATGCCCCTTCACCCTGAGGTTGGAGGAAGCGGATATGCTGGGCGAAGCAAAGCACGAGGGCAGTCGCCCCCCTATATACGAGGTTTGGGTCCTATCCCTGAGGATCGGGAATTTTCTGGTCCTTACAGTGAAAGAGACTCCGAATCTTCGGATGATGAAGTGGCCCCGAGAAGGAGGCGTCCCGGAAAAGAGCCAATGGCCGATGGAAGGCAACGCCCCCAAAGCACCCCAGGGGCGAATCCTCAAGAAGTGCAGGAAAGGATCAGGGCTCATGAGGCTGAAATCCAAAGGCTGAGGCGTGATTTGGAGGCTCACTAGGCCACCAGGCCCCCGATACCTCTTAGGGGGAGAAATCCTCCTCCTGTCATAGACCTGGATGGTCCGGTAAGAAGAAGGGCTGCTGTCCCAAGAACTGATCCAAGCAATCTCCTTCCCCTTGGAGATCCTGATGATCCAACTCCACCCTTCACAGAAGAAATAATGAATGCCCATATCTCGAGGAAATTCAAGATGCCCACTATCAAAGCCTATGATGGCACGGGAGACCCCGCTAATCATGTTAGGACATTCTCTAATGCACTGCTGCTGCAACCCGTGAATGATGCTATAAAGTGGCGGGCCTTCCCTCAAACCCTGTCGGGTATGGCTCAAAGATGGTACAGTCGCCTGCCCCCAAATTCTATTGGATCGTTCAGAGAATTAAGTCAGGCTTTTATTAAGCAATTCATCAGTGGAAGAGTCCATGAGAAAAGTTCAGCATCCCTTATGAGTCTTGTGCAGGGAGCTAAGGAATCCTTGAGAGATTACCTGAATCGTTTTACAAAGGAGGCTTTAAAAGTCCCAGACCTTGATGATAAGGTAGCCATGATAGCACTACAACAAGGAACCAGGGATGAGTTTTTCAAGATGTCCTTGGCCAAACGTCCCCCTGAAAACATGTTGCAACTCCAAGAGAGGGCAGGGAAGTATATCAAGGTTGAAGAAAGCATGAGGAAGACCGTAGTAAGTAATGAGCCCACTGGAGGCAAGAAGCGAAAAACTGATTTAGAATATATTGCAAAGGACAAATATCCTAGAACCGAACAAAACCCTGATTCAACCCCCAAGAAGGGAGGACCTGGGCAAAAGTTCACTGAATACGCTAAGCTTAATGCTCCTAGAAGTCAGATTTTGATGGAGATTGAGAAAGACAGAGATGTTCGCTGGCCTAAGCCCTTGAAGGCTGATCCCGCCAAGCTAGATAAGAGCAAGTATTGCAGGTTTCACAAAGATGTTGGCCATGACACCGATGAGTGCAGGCAATTGAAAGATGAAATTGAGTTCCTCATTCGAAAAGGAAGATTGAACAAATACACTGGAGAAGGAGGGGATAAGAATAATAATGGAAGGAAGAACTTTGAGGATCGTAGGAGGGACCAAGACGATCAGGGGCGAAACCCCCAGCCTAGAGGACCAGTTATAAACACCATTTATAGAGGGCCGAGACCTCGAGGGCCTGTGATAAACACGATCTTTGGAGGTCCAACTGCTGCTGGATTGTCCAAAAATTCCAGAAAGGCATATACTAGAGAGGTTATGCATATTGTTGGAGAAGCCCCGAAGAGGGCCAGGACAGAAGTAACATTGGCTTTTGATGATTCCGACCTAGAGGGTGTGAAGTTTCCCCATGATGACCCGCTGGTCATAACACCAATAATAGGAAATAGCCCGGTTAAGAGGGTCCTTGTGGATAATGGTGCTTCTGTGGATATCTTGCTCCATGACACCTTTCTAAGGATGGGGTATAACGACTCCCAGTTGACACCAACCGACATGCCGATATATGGATTTGCCGGAGTAGAATGTCCTGTGGAAGGGATAATCAAATTGCCAACCACCATAGGTACGGAGCCAAGGCAAGCAACGCAGATGCTGGATTTCGTGGTGGTAAAGGCTAGTTCAACTTATAATGCTATCATGGGGAGAACAGGGATACATGCCTTCAAGGCAGTCCCCTCTTCCTACCATTCAGTCATGAAGTTTCCCACCCAAAACGGGATTGGAGAAGAGAGAGGAGATCAAAAAATGGCTAGAAGCTATTATGTGGCCTCTTTGAGGGCAGATGGAGTCGGGGGGTAGGTTCTTCCTATTGAAGATATGGATGTTCGAGAAAATGATGAGAATAGAGGAAGGCCAGCAGAAGAATTGGTTTCGGTTCCTTTAGACCCCGAGAATCCTGAGAGGACGACTTTCATTGGAGCCACATTAGAGGAGCCCCTTAGAGGGAAGTTAGTGAAATTTTTGCAAGAAAATAGTGATGTGTTTGCATGGTCAGCAGCTGATATGCCAGGCATAGACCCGGAGTTAATTACTCACAAGCTAAACGTGGATCCAAGCCGGAAGACAGTGAAACAAAAGAAAAGAAATTTTGCCCCGGAAAGACAAGAGGCTATAAAGCAGGAAGTAGAAAAGCTCTTAGAGGCTGGTTTCATTGAGGAGATTCAATTTCCGAAGTGGTTAGCAAACCCTGTGATGGTGAAGAAGGCTAATGGAAAGTGGAGGATGTGTATAGACTTCACTGATCTGAATGATGCATGCCCCAAAGACTGTTTTCCGCTGCCTAGAATTGATACTTTGATTGATGCCACTGCTGGACATGAGATGCTGAGTTTCATGGATGGATTTAGCGGATACAACCAGATCAAAATGCATAAGGATGACATTCCAAAGGTATCATTTATCACTGACTTTGGTGTTTATTGTTATCTTGTTATGGCGTTTGGTCTCAAGAATGCAGGAGCCACCTATCAAAGGTTGGTGAATAGAATTTTTAAGGATCTTATTGGTAAGACTATGGAAGTCTATGTTGATGACATGTTAGTCAAGAGTCTAGTAAAGACTGATCATATAGCCCATTTAAGGGAAGCTTTTGAGGTCCTGAGGTACCACAAGATGATGTTGAATCCTACGAAGTGTGCTTTCGGAGTAGGATCTGGAAAATTCTTGGGACTGATGGTCTCAAAGAGTGGAATTGAGGCTAACCCGAATAAGATAAAGGCGATCCTGGACATGGAACCACCAAAAACTGTTAAAGATGTTCAGAAGCTTACAGGAAGGGTTGCTGCGCTAGGACGATTCATCTCCAAGTCGGGGGACAAGTGTTTGTCATTCTTCAAATCGCTAAAGAGCATCAAAGACTTTGTATGGAGTGAGGAAAACCAGAAGGCATTTGAAGAGTTAAAGAAGTATATGGCCCAGGCCCCGTTGTTGGCCAAGCCAGTTCTGAGTGAAATTTTATTCTTGTACTTGGCTGTTTCAGAGAGCGCCTTGAGCGCGGTGTTGGTTAAGGAAGAACTGAAAGTCCAGAAACCCGTATACTATGTCAGCAAAATTTTGCATGGTGCTGAGTTGAATTATTCAACTATAGAGAAATTTGCTTTAGCCTTGGTAATGGCTTTAAGAAAGCTGCGTCCTTATTTTCAAGCTCACCAGATTGAAGTGCTAACAAATCAGCCACTGAGAAATATCATTCACAGTCCCAAGGCAAGTGGGAGACTGATTAAGTGGGCAATAGAGTTGGGAGAGTTTGATCTCAAGTATAAGCCACGTACGGCTATAAAAGCCCAGGCACTAGCTGACTTCGTGGTGGAATGTACCATACCCAACCAAGAAGTCGGGGGGCAGGAAGATACCATACCTCAAGACAAGGGAGTCGACAATGGGGACAGGGAGAAGGATGATAAGGAGAAAGAATATTGGGTTCTCTATTTTGATGGAGCATCAAAAACAAATTCCAGTGGAGCAGGGTTGGTTTTGCAAAGCCCTGATGGGTTCTTAATTGAGTATGCTATGAAGCTAGATTTTCCAACCACAAACAATGAGGCAGAGTATGAAGCCCTGATAGCTGGCCTTGGTCTAGCTGGGACACTTAGAGTCAAAAACTTAAAGGTCCGTGGAGACTCGAAGCTGATCATATCCCAGGTAAAGGGAGAATTTGAGGCAAGGGATGATACGATGGCTAAGTATGTCCGCCTAGTAAGGGCTGTGATGACCCAATTTAATGAATGCCATGTTGAACACATTCCAAGGGAAGAAAATGTTAAGGCAGATGCGCTATCAAAGTTCGCTTCGTCTGAGATTGAAGAAAGTTCAGGAAGTGTGTACTTCCGTGTTTTGAAGACATGAAGCATAGATGTTAAGCTAGTGGCTCCCATAGGCTTGGGGACGTCATGGATTGATCCCATCAAGGCTCACATTCAGACCGGTTGGTTGCCAAGTGATGCAACTGAAGCACGGAAGTTAACTGTTCGGGCACTAAGATACTCTTTGATAGATGGGATTCTTTACAAAAGATCTTTCGTGGTTCCCTACTTGAGGTGTCTCAGGCCCGATGAGGCACGCTTGGCTCTTGAAGAAGTGCATGAAGGTATTTGTGGACAACACTTGGGGGGCAGGGCCTTGGCTCATAAGATAACTCGTTTAGGCTTCTATTGGCCAGAAATGATGGCTGATGCCAAAGAATATGTGAAGAAGTGTGATCGCTGTCAGAAGCATGCACCAGTTGTTAGACAACCCCCTGAGATGCTGACCTCTATCAACTCGCCTATTCCCTTTACCATGTGGGGGATGGATATTCTAGGGCCTTTTCCTATGGCCACGGCACAAAGGAAATTTCTGATTATAGCCATTGATTATTTCACCAAGTGGATCGAAGCCAAACCCTTGGCCAAAATCACAACTAAGCAGGTTGCACAATTCCTGTGGGAAAACATTATGCGCCGATATGGAATTCCCCGTATCCTCATCACGGACAATGGAACACAATTCAACAATGAGGAATTCAAGAAGTATTGTGAAGAAAATGAAATTGAGTTACGATTCACCTCTGTGGCTCACCCGCAAGCCAATGGGCAAGCAGAGGTAGCAAATCGGATAATCCTGGATGGACTAAAGAAGAGGATCGAGAAGTCAAGAAATAATTGGGTGGATGAGATACTTCCAATATTATGGGCCTACAGGACTACCTGTAGAGTCACGACAGGAGCAACTCCCTTCATGTTGGCATATGGGGCAGAAGCAGTAGTTCCAGTAGAGATATCACATTCATCTCCAAGGATTCAGGCTTTCAATGCAGAAGAAAATGAGGAAGGGCAGAGGTTAGCCCTGGATTTAATCGATGAAGTGCGAGATAAAGCACATGCAAAGATAGTGGAATATCAGAAAAAGGCTTCATTCTACTACAACCTAAGGGTTAAAGAGAGGTTTTTCAAACAAGGTGACCTAGTCTTGAGAAAAATAGAGGCTTCTGGTGTCGGACAGAAAGGAAAGCTTGCCCCGAATTGGGAAGGGCCGTACAGAGTCAAGAGCGTTCAGGGTAGAGGAACCTACAAGCTGGAAACTATGGAAGGTTTTGAAGTCCCGAGGACCTGGCACGTACAAAACCTGAAGGTTTACTACGTGTAAGATAGGCGAAGTACGATTCTCACTTGTCATTGTGACAAGTAGGTTTAAAAGCACCTTGAAGCTTTGCTTGCGTAAGATTTTATATTCCAGTAGAATTTACATTGTCTAGTTATTGTTGATTAGGGTCGAACCCATGCTGTGTAAGGTTTTGGAAAACCAGACTTCATATTAAAAAGTTTGAAATTATTTCTATCTAAGGATGTTTAAAGTTCAAATGCGTATTAAGATTGTAAAGTTAAAACAGAAAGAAGAAAAGCAACATATGAAATATAACCCCGAAGGGTGACAAGTTTAGATATGAATGAAGTTCAAATAGAAGATATACAAAAAGTTAGGCCTTGGAAGGCTGAGATTCCTCAGAACCACTATCTGAAGTCTCCTCGGAAGTCTCGGTCGTTCCTTCGGATGTCTCGGTTGTCCCCTCCGAAGTCCCTGTAGAAGTTCCCTCTGCAGGAGATGCTGGCTGTTGAGGCGTTGCTTTTGGAGGCTCTTCCACCCTGGCCTTCTTAGCGACAGGCTCAAACTCCTCTTCGGAAGAATCTTCCTCCTCTCCGTCCTTGATCATAACAGCAAGCTTCTCAGTAACCCCTCCAAGCTCTGGAACCCGCACAGGGCAAGGAAAGGGAGACTGCTCAAGGACCTCGGGAAACTCATCCTGGATGGCCTCCACAGCAGCATCCCAACCCTCTTTATAGCTAACTGGGTGAAGAAGGGCATCATGCTCCACCATCAAGTCCTTGAATTCTTGGGTGTCCATCCAGCCATCAAAGGCTTTGTCCTTCTGCGCCTTCAGAATGACATTTTCGGCCCGGGCCGTCTCCAGGTCAGAAGTGGAAGAGGCCAGTTGAGCTTCAAGGGCCTCTATTTTTTGGTTGGCCTTCTTGTTGGCATCTTCCAGGCCAACCTTCCAAGCTTTAGCTTGGTGAATTGCCCACTGGAAATGGGCGTTATCCTGCAAGAGAAACAGCGAAAGTTCAGAAAAGAAACATGGAAAGATAAGTACGAAGGGCATAAGTAAAGGACGTACCGTCGCCAGAGCCTGGGCTCCAAATAGCTCATTCCCCTCTAAGTCCTGTTGAAGGACAAAATCTTGATAGTCCACCGGGGAGATGGAATGCTTAGACCATTCCTTGGACAGCGTCGTGCTGTCCACGATTGAGTCCTTGCCCCGGATCCCCCAGGCAGGTTGAAAATAGGCCCCTGGCCTCTGCTTGGTGCGCAAAACTTGGCTGGGGCCTTCCTCGCTTGGCTCCATTGCCTGAAGGAGGAACTCAAGGAAGCGATCACCAAGTCGAGGGTCTTTAAAGACCTTCCCAGCCCTCTTCATCCTGGTTGTCTCCAGGTCCTTCGGCTTGGTAGCCTCCTCAATCTTCTCAGCCACTGCAACAAACAAAGTCAGTTGAAAACCAATGAAATAAAAGTACAGGAAATAAAGGAGATAAGAAAGGGAACTTACTTTTCTTATTAACGGGCGAAAGGCCGCGTTCTACCAGGACGGTCTCCCGGATAAGGTCCCAACAATGGGAAGTACCGTTGTCTTACGTAAGGAGGTTGAAACCTCTAGCCTCCTCCTCAGACAAAGTTATGTCATTTGGGCTCCCGTCCACGGCCAGCCCAAAGGATGATCGAAACAGGGAGCCCCAATCTCCACCTTCCCAAATAACAAACAAAAAATCTTTCTTCCACCCCAAGTTGTTGTCAGGGATGGACTTCCCATTCACGATATGGGGGATAGTGGGGCGCTGGTTGATAGAAACCCAACCCGGACTTTTATCAGGGCTGTTTTTGAACTGAAAAATCTTCCTGAAGACAGCAACAAATGTGGGGACGTTGTGCTTGGCGCATTGCGACAGATAGCACAGAATCAACCTCCAGGAATTAGGGGGAAGTTGGCAAGGGCTGATGCCCACATCAGCCAGTAGCAAAGGAATGAATGGATGAAAAGGGAGTCTAATACCTGCCCTTAGAGTATCCCTATAGACGCATAGCGCGTCCTTCTTCCACTGACAGGCCCTGTCGGCCGGACCCGCAAGAACCAGCTTAAAAGGCTCCTTGATTTTGAAGCAGCTGCTCAACTTTTCCAGCTCCTTGGGATCCCGTAAAGCACTGATATGATCGTGCGCATCCAGATGCGCATCAGACGGATACTCGTCCCCTCGAGTGTTGATCATGTCGATTAAGGAAGTATACCTTGATCGAATAGGAAAATCGTTGGACTTTCTAGCCACGTTCATCTTGGCCAAGCGAGTCATTCTTTTGTCAGCCATCTGAAAAAAGTAAGGGGCACGTAAATAGGCTATCTTAAAGTGGCACACAATGGAAAAATAGACACGAAAAGCAAAAGAAGGAATCTTACCTGAAGAAGTGCTCCTGAAAAAGGCTTTGAGCTCCGACTTGCTGTTATTCCTCTGAGAATCTTAGCAGGAAGATAAAGAAGAAAACTAAGAAATGAGAAAGTGAGGAGTAATAGCCTTTCCTCATTCCTTTATATAAGAGGAAAAGGAAGTTGAAGGGACGAAAAGCCCATTGAGAACAAAAGCCCATAGGAAAAAGCCCAGAAAAAAGAATATTCCAGAATATTCCTAGGAATTCTAGAGCATTTTAAATAGGGTGTATTAAGCCCAGATCAATAAAAGAGGCCCAATAAGATTAGAAAAAGCCCAATAAGATTTGAAAAGGCCCAATAAAAGAGGCCCAATAAGATTTGGAAAAGCCCAATAATAGAGGCTCAGTAAAATTTAATAAGGCCCAACAAAAAAGGCCAGGCCCAAATCCAATTAGGATTTGGAAAATACAATACCCTAAATTAAAGCTAAATAAAGAAGGCTAGTGGAAGACCAGGAACCAGGTCGAAATCCAGGTCGTGAATCCTGCCCGAAATCTTTCGAGCAGACACCCGAAAATAACGGGTAAAAAAGACCAGAATCCAGGTCGAATTCCAGGTCGTGAATCCTGCCCGAAATCTTTCGAGCAGACACCCGAAAATAGCTGGAATAACGGGACTGAATTGAGGTTGAAGCTTCGACCAGGAATGAGGTCGAATAAACCAAACATCTTTCAAAAAAATGGGGATTAAAAACCAAGGTCGAAGTTCGACTAGGATCCTGGTCGAATTCCAGGTCGTGAATCCTAGTCGAAATCCTTCGACTAGGAAGCAAGAAAACCAAAGAATTTTCGAACAGGATTCAGGTCGAAATATCGACTAGAATCCTAGTCGAAATCCTAGTCGATAGGCTCATGACAAGAAGCTAAAAAAAGGTGAAATTTTCGACCTAGATCCAGGTCAAATTTTCGACTAGGATCCTGGTCGAATTCCAGGTCCTAGATCCAGGTCGAAATTTCGACTATGATCCTGGTCGAATTCCAGGTCGTGGATCCTAGTCGAATTCCTTCGACCAGGATGGCAAGGCTGACCCCTATTTTCGACTAGGATCCAGGTCGAAATTTCGACTAGGATCCTGGTCGAAAAAGGGCTGGAAATCTGAAAAATAGGGAAAATTAGGGAAAAATTCCAGAAAATTAGGGAAAATCCCAGAAAATTAGGGAAAAATCCCAGAAAATTAGGGAAAATCCCAGAAAATTAGGGAAAAATTCCAGAAAATTAGGGAAAATCCCAGAAAATTAAGGAAAAATCCAGAAAATAAGGGAAAAATCCCGGAAATAAGGGAAAAATTCCTGGAAATTAAGATAATTCCTGAATAAAAGGAAAAATTCATTGTAAATGTGTATGTCGCTCCACACTTTACGGAAAAACGAAACCCTGTAAGGGAACGAATAGATTTAACTTCTGCGAAACCTAATCAATGTTTCCCAAAAGTTGGGGGGCAAATGATAGGGATAAATAAATTATGCTTGTATAATTAAATACTGCATTAATTGTACAAGCTGTGGGCTGCTAGGCCCAATAAAAAGATATATGATACTCAGACCAGAAAGGTTAAGCCTGATGGACCAGATCAGGCCTGATGGAATACAAAAGGCCCAAAAGCCCTGATTATTAATTAATTTCATAATTAATTAATAAGGGAAAAATCAGATGTTGAGAAGAGTCCCGATAAGGATATAAATCCTTAGAGATTAGCCTCAAGGGGACCTAAAAGGATAAGGAATCAGTTTCCTACTATCTAGGACTCCAAAGTCCATTCTAATTATGAGACTTGCCCACCAAGTCTCCTATACCAAGTCCAATTCAAGGACTCCCAACATCTATATAAGGGGCCTCACCCCACAGATCAGAACTACGTTTTTTGGCTTGATTCTCTAATTCACAGAGATACGTAGGCATCTCGTAAAGGCAGATCGAGCCACGAAACACGAGAGCAGCCATTAAAGGCCTTGAGCTCCCGAATCTTAGTAATAAATACAGCAAATAATAACCTTAGTTTTTTATCCATAACATGTGTGTAGTGTGTGTGGGTGTGTGAGTTGTGCTCTGTGTGTGTGTGTTTGCGGCGGCGACGGCTGCGTGTGGCCGTGTGGAGCCGTGTTTCTGCTGTTCTCTCGCCGATTGTTGGTTTGGGTTGGTTCTGTTACAGTTGGGCCTGTAATTTGGGCTTGGCTATTGGGTTTGTGTTGGGCCTTTGTTTGGGCCTTGTTCGTGCAGTTGGACTTGGTTATAACAGTTTTTAATTTAAATTCCCTTTTTCTTTTCTGCAGGGAATTATTGATTAAAATATGTGATATTAAATTATTATTTCAGTGAGTGATAATTTTAATCGGTGAAATTTATTCGGACACTAGTATATTTTCGGGCACCAATGAATTTTGCCGCCGCGCGCGATGAATTATTTTATGAGCGCACGGTGGATGGTGATGACTCTGTTCTGAGTCCTAAATAGTTTAAAATATAAAACACCTTGTTTAAATTATTTTCGAGACTAAAAATTTAGTTGTGTGATGATTCGAATTGGTTTTGTTGGGAATTGGCGTCGATTGATATTTCGACGGGTAGGCCTATAAATAGAGGGGTCGCTGTCCAAATTTTTCTAAAAATTACCTTAAATTACGAATCGAGTGTATATATCTCATTTAATACAAATTGTCCCCTAATTGTTATGTGCACTATTATTGCGTATATATTATTATTATTAATATGCATACGAGTCGGGAATTATATCGTTGGGTAATTAGTTAGTGAGGAAAGGTCAAGCATAATCATTCGTTTAACCTAGGTTGTTTTGATTTTGTAGGTTCGAGTCGAAGGACCCAGTAGTTGAAGTCAATTATAGTCAAGCCAGTGTTAGTACAAAGCTTCGCAAGGCAAGTACCCCTGAACTAATCTTTTACAGTTCAGTATAAATGAATAGTTGTTGATTTAAATTATGTACTAGAACAGAACGGTTTAAGTTACGTATTCCCCGTATTTAAATATGTTTTATTAACTGATGTTTTGGGGAAAAAGTTACTTCTGAAAATGCCTATCTCTAGATTGTGATTTAAATTAAAAAGGGATTTTTAGAATATGTGTTGTAATCGTTTAAAAAGAGATAGGTGTAAATGATTTTATAAACTGGATAAAAAATGAATGAATCAGATATTAGATCGTCAGTGGCGTAAGAGGCCCGTTATTAGGTAACGACCCAACAAGTGGTTGCGTAAGAGGCTAAGTCGGATGCGCGCACTGGTAGGCCGCTTAGTCCAGCATGATAGAGACCTAGCTTGTCTCTGAGTTCCGGAACAAATTTATGGTGGGATAGACTGATCAGTTGTCCCTAGAATTCATCCACATTTATATCTGACTTTGGTTTAGTGGTTCCCGTAATGGAACAAATAGTTTGTGGTCCCCGTAACGGGACAGATGATTTATGGGTCCAGCAATGGGCAATGATTTTGGAAAGGAAATCGCATGCTAAAATTGAACTCTGGTATTTTGACACAGCACATTACAGATGATATTATTTTGCAGAGCATGCTAGTTTTGATATCCAGTTTGTACCTGTTTTACGGATTTTTCGTAAACTAGTTTGATATATGTTCCTATACTATTTTTATACATCCTATTTACTGGTTATTCATATAGAGGTACTGTTGAGCAATGGATTGCTCACCCTTGCAGCTTGTTTTGTATTTATTTATTACAGATGTCTAGAAGACCAGGTCAGCGTAGAGTGTCAGCCCCCTCCGGTCCCGGCTCCTCTGAGATAGTTTGTATCAGACCTTGAGGTCTGATGAGTTGCTGTAATAAGTGAGGATGTCTGAATTTGAATAAATTAGTGTTGCTTTGTAACCTAAATAATACTTGAACCTGCATCGGCTCCTGGTTTGGGGTCGTGTGTTATAATAAAGTTTGTTTAGTAAGTTATGTTGTAGTTAATCATCTTTTTGTTGACGTCAGCCCCTGACCCCGGGGTTGAGGCCGTCACAGTTAAGCCATATTAATGAGAAACGCATTTCTGAGTTATATATAGATGAATACTTGGATAAGTTTTATTTTGAATCATACGAAAGATGTGAACTTTGTCTCATTGGCAAAATGACTAAAGCTTCTTTTACCTGATCAGGTGAAAGGGCCACCAAAGAATTATGACTTATAAATAATGATGTATGTTTTTGAATGCGTATGATGGCAAGGGGGGCTTATACTACATCATAACATTTACTGATGATTTGAGTAGATATGGATATGTGGTTCTTATGAAGAAAAAATCCGATTCTTTTAAAATGTTCAAAGAATATAAGGACGAAGTAGAAAAGAAAACAAGGGAAAAGTATAAAAGTTTTACGATCAGATCGTGGAGGAGAATACTTAAACCTCAATTTCAAGAGTTTCTTGAAGGAGTGTGATAGTGTATCATAACTTACTCCTTTTGGAACACCTCAATGGAATAGAGATTCTGAGAGGAGAAATCCTACATTGTTGGACATAGTGCGATAGATGATGAGTCAAGCGGATCTTCCATTCAGCTTCTAGGGTTATGCTCTAGAAACGGCTACATATACACTTAATCAATTTCGGTCTAAAGTGGTTCAAAATACTCCCTATGAGATATAGAGTGATGAATGTCATAGCATGTCATTTATGAAAATTTGGGGACGTGAAGCGTTTGTAAAACGTTTAGCCTCTGACAAGCTTGGACCAAAATTAGATAGATGCTATTTTGTGGGATACCCAAGTGAGACTAGGGTATAGTTTTTATAATCCTTCCGGGATCAAAGTGTTTGTTGCTCGGGCCGATGTATTTTTTGAGGGAAAACTACGTTCTAAGAAAATCAGTGGGAGGCTAATACATCTCGATGAAGATCGAGAACCACATGATAACATTGAACCAGAGTTGGGATAAGACCAGGAAGTACATCAAAATATTGAAAGTAATCTTGTCCAAGAAACACAGGTTATTCGTAGATCTAATAGGATTCACCATGAGCCCGGGAGAAATTATGAATTTCTTTTGACTCAAGATTGTGATGTGATGTTTACAGATAATGATAAGCTTCTCACCTACCAAGATGCTATGAACAATTTAGACTCTGAGAGATGGCTAGAGGCCATGAAATCCGAGATGGAATCCATGTATTAAACTAAAGTATTGACTTTAGTTGATCCACTCGAATGGGTAAAACCTATAGGGTGCAAGTGGGTTTTCAAGAAGAAAACTGACATGGATGGTAAAGTACAGACCTATAAGACGCGAATAATGGCAAAAAGTTTCAAACAAATTCATGGTATAGACTATGATGAGACTTTTTCACCGATTACTATAATCAAGTCCATCAGGATTTTGTTAGAAATAGTTGCTTACTTTGACTATGAGATTTGGCAAATGGATGTCAAAACTGCTTTCTTATATGGGAGCCTTGAAGATAATGTATATATGATACAACCTGAGGATTTTGTCGATCCAAAGTTTGCCAAGATAGTTTGTAAGTTGTATCTATCTATTTATAGATTGAAGCAAGCCTAATGGAGAACGAATATTCATTTAGATGAAACGGTCAAAGAGTTTGGCTTTATTCAAAATGAAGATGAACCATGTATTTGCAAGAAGGTTAGTGAGAGCTATGTGACATTCCTAGTATTATATGTAGATGACATATAACAAATAAGGAATGTCATACCTTCTCTACAGGCTGTTAAGACTTGGTTGAGAAATAGTTTCTCGATGAAAGACTTAGGCGATGCTACCTGTATATTAGGGATCAAGATCTATAGAGATAGATTAAAAAGATTAATCGACCTAGTCGGAGTACATACATTGATAAAGTATTACATCATTTTATGATACAAGAGACAAAGAAAGGATATGTTTTGATGTCTTATGGGATAGTGCTCTCAAAAGATAATTGCCCCCTAAATCATTAGATGATAAGGGTAGTTTGAGAAGTTCCAGATACGTCAGCAATTGGATCTATATTGTGTACAATGATATGTATGTATCCTGATGTTTCGTATGTTTTGAGCATGACGATCAGATACCAGTCTAATCCAGGTGAGGGTCACTTGATAGTTTTCAAAAATATTCTTAAGTACTGAAAGAGGACTAAAGATTTATTTTTGGTGTATGGAGAAGATAGGGAACTGGTTGTAAAGGGTTACAATGATACTAGTTTCTGAACCTAATTTTTGGACATACAAGGATGATTACGAGTTTATGTCTGTTTTGTGTTTTGTCTAAATATAATTGATGTTAGCTTGAATAGTTCACAGCAAGAACATTGATGATTCTATGGAAGCCGGATATAATGATATTTTTTTGAAACAGCCATGGAGACTATTTAGGCATGTCCTTAGGCAATATCGCCTTATTAATGAGATTAATGATTAAGGAGATATAAATTTCAAGTGCATAGTAATGATAGTGTTGCAGACCCACTGACTAAGGCTTTGTCGCAGTAGAAGTACGATGGTCATACTAGTTCCATGAGTATTAGATACATGGGTGATTGGCTCTAGTGCAAGTGGGAGATTGTTAGTGTTTGTGCCCTAGAGACAACACTATGATATTTTAGTTTAAGACATTAGGATTATTAATATTTATGTTCTATCGATTATTATCTTTATAATTTATTAATTCTTATTTTACTGCGATATAAATGTTAGATTAATAAATGTCCTTGGAATATGATATATAATTCTATATCTCTAAGTACGTGACTTAGAAATGAGATTATGAGAATAGTATCAATATTTCTAAAGGTCCCTAGTCGAGTATTATTATTAAGGGACAATAATAATGTATTAAGATTGGTATGTTTGTTGACTGATGATCACATCTCATTGATCATTGGTATAGTGATACTAAAGTCAAAAACACAGGCAGATGTATATGTACATGGTGCTGGACAGACCCAATATGAGATTCTACATGTCTATTTTATCATAAGTAATTCTCACAGTGATAATGATATAATGGTCCTTATACCTGAAGTCATTATATTTCTATACGAGAATTAATATACATTGATTCTATTAAAAGTTATCCATGACCGGGTAATGATAAAAGTGGACATTAGGTATAATTTAAATTGTATGAGAAATATGAATGATCTAGATGGGATTTAACCTTCCTATTTTAGGAGTGATATTATTGGCCTATTGTGTGAGCTAGACTATGAAATGCGTGGCCACGCTAAGATGTTGATTTGATATGATAGTCTACTCATTGATCAAGGAAACTTGGATTAAACTATGATGAGGATGACACTTTACATGCCTCTAGTTTAATTTATATATTTGGTTCAAGGGATTATATTACATTGTACATTATTCACGAAAGGTTTAACCGATCACCGATTCAGTTATTATTACTTGGGTAGCAATGATGTATTACTAGATGCCGCTCAATATTTATGATTTTAAATTATATTTAAAATTCGTTGCCAATGTAATAATAACCTATAGGGTCACACACAAAGAATGATTGAAGAATTATTTAATTTAAATTGGATTTAAATTAAATTAAAGTAATTTGAATTATCTATAATATTAATTAAGTTTAACTTAATTAATTAGATAAATAATGATATTCAAATTTACTAATATTAATTATGAAATTTATTTGTTAAATAATTAAGTGAGACTTAATTATAATACAAATAAGAATTTGAATTAATATTAACTCCTAATTAGTTAAGAGTTATAATTCATTTTTCTACTCTCTATATAATATCTCTTGTGTGGCTGTTTTTTTGGGGAAGCAAGACTTTTACTAAAACCCTAGCCACCAAGAGAGAAGATGGAGATATCAAGAAGAAATGAGTTTGTGCTAGTACATATCCAATCCTTGAGTTCAAGCATTCGTGTGGATACCGATAGAGCGTAGATCGCGAGAGCGGGATGCGTGGTGATTGAACAAGCTTTGGATCTCCAGTAGTCAACTAATTGGTAAAGCTTCTTAAGATAAACAATCTGATCTATGATTAAAATATATGTTTTTCACATGTATCCAGCTGTGGGTTTCAAAAATTCTGATTTTTTACATTTTTAATTACTGTTTTTGTTGTGTTTATGTGCTCGAAACCCAACAGAATTTAACATACCAATTTCACCTACAAGTTTAGTGAAAGTTGCTTCATCCAAAGGTTTAGTAAAAATGTCAGCTAATTATTTTTCTGTTGAAACAAAAAAGAGCTCAATAATACCATTTGCAACATGTTCTCTAATAAAATGGTACCTTACATCAATGTGCTTTGTTTTAGAATGATTAACTAGATTAGCCACAATAGATATAGCACTAGTATTGTCACACATAATTGGAATTTTATGTAATACTAGGCTATAGTTCATTTGTAATAACCCCAATTTTTGGAAATTTTTGAAACCCTTATGAATAGTGTTTTTGCTGAATGAGAAAAATTTTCATGCCACGCTATGTAGGGGTTCTGTTATTGATCTTATGGGATATTATTAGTACTCTATGTGGTATATAAGTGTATGTAAAGATCGTCAGAATCCAATTCCGAACACTTTGATTTTTTCCCGGAAATCCACAAGATACGGAGAGAATTGAGTATAAGGTAACAGGATAAAAAGGATTTAAATTAAAGGATTATAAGAGAGGATCATAGAAGGAATACAATATATTGAGAAAGGTTAAGGGAACCTAAGTAATAAGATCTCGGGTATGATCCCTCAAGCGATAAACGAGAACGAAAGATAAGCGAACCGTAAAACAAATAAGTGACCAAGAGACAAGCTTGTACAAGAAGCCAGGGATTGTGACATCATCAAACCACAAGGTGTGGACAAGTGGGAGCATTATGACATATGTAAGGTGACACAAGCATGACATGGGAAGGAAGGAGGTGTGGTGGCTTTTTAACCACACAAATTCAAGGGCAACAAGGTAATTAACTAAATCAAACACAAAAACAAGCCAACCAAGCCAAGCAAAATCATTTTCATCAAAATCAAAAAGAAACCAAGGCATGGTTCATCATGCTCTCGGCTTTTTACTATTGCAAATGGGCAAGAATTCAAAAACTCAAGATCCAAGCCTCCTAAATTGGTGAGTTAATTCCCTAATCATCTTCATGCTTAGTTAGGGCTATATCATGAGTTTAAGCCATCAATTCCTTCTCCATCTTCTCCATTTAATCAAAGAAGAAGACTATGAATAGTGTTTTCAATTTTTTAACTTGAAGTTTTCTTATTTTTCTTGAAGATCCAAGCATTCTTAAGACTTCTCAAAGCTTCTTAAGGCTTCCTAGCTCCTCCCACCACTCAAAGGAAGGTATACCATCTCCAAACCCTAGATTCCTATATATTATAAGATGATTTTGATTAGTAGGATGATATTGTAGCTTGTTGTTGTGATTAGAGTTTGGGATTTGAAATGGTAGTGAAATGGAATGGTAAATGTTGAGGTTTTGATGAAAAGAACTTAAGTATGATTAAAGTTAAGCTTAGGCATAAGTATGAATGATTAAATTGAATTGGTTGGGGTTGTTATGATGTGATGAGGATGGATGTTAGTTGTATGTTGGATTTGAGGTTGATTTGGAATGGGTTTGAATGGTTTAAAATATTGGAAATCGCGTAAACATAGCCGTCGTAACGTCCGATTTTCTTTGGACTGTTTTTGTGCATAGCATTAAGACCCGAGAACCCCCTGCTAGATTATGACCACTGCAATGTTTAGATAGCTCATGTTACGAGCTTCCTTTTGATATGTAGTTCGTTCGATTCCGATGCACGGTTTAGGAGAAACGACAATTTCAAGTAACGGCGTTTCGCGAACGAAACTTTTCCCCTCGCCTTACTTTGAAACATAGGTTAAAGACCAAAAAGGGTTAATTAATGTATGAAACATTTTTGGTAAGTGTGTTAGGCAGTTGGTAAGACACTCGCGAAGGAATCGCTTTAAAACTCATAAAGGTTAAATTATTAAAAATGGTGGAGCCGAGGGTACCCGAGTGACTTAAGCGAATCAGTGAGCGCAAAACAAGCGTTAGAGTCTAAGTTAGTTAAAGTATAGATTTACAAGTGATTTTGGTTTAATCCCAACTTACTTGTTGTTTATAGGTTACCAGACTCGTCCCGAGCCTTTTATCACCCCAAGTCGCTCAGGCAAGTTTTCTACCCGTTATACTGTTGTTGTGATGTATATATGTATATGCATTATCTTGCGATAGATGCATGTTGGTTAATTAGCAAATGTTGCGATATATTGAAGCATGCTGATATGGTATATATATGCATTCCTGTTTCGTATTCTTGCCAAATATATCTGTTGGTTCAGTTGATAATACCTATGCTAGAGAATAGCAGTAATTTGCATATACCCTTAGTATAGGGACCCAAAGGTGAAAACATTTTCTAAAACTGGGAGTCGAGGATCCCGAGTAGATTTTATATATATATATTTATATATATATATATATATATATATGTTTATAGTTTTCAAAACTATTAATCGAATAAGGTTTATTCGATAACTTGATTTTATTAATGAATATTATCTTGAATATTCATTCGAGGACTTATGACTCCTTTATATTATTTATTGAATATTACTTGGATATTCATTTGAGGATGTATGACTCCTTTATTTTATTTAATGAATATTATTTATAATATTCATTCGAGGGCTTATGACTCAGCTTATTTATTTATTGAATATTATTTCGAATTTCATTCGAGGGCTTATGACTCAGCTTATTTTATTTATTGAATATTATTTGAATATTCATTTGAAGATCTATGACTCCGATTATTTGCTGAGATATATTCTTTATTTTATTAAAGAATAAGGTGTCGATAATCAAACTCACTTTTGATTATTCAAATAAAGATAGTACTTTCGTATAAGTATATCTTTGGTTATTTAATATTCATTTCAAGTATAAGTTTTAAAACTTCTACTTCAATTATTTTTATAAAGATTATTCTTTATGGGAATATTATTTAAATAATATTATTCAGATATTTTCTAATATATTGGGACTGATTTACCTTGTTAAATCAGCATCACTCCAAACATTCTTAAAAATGTTTTGCGAGTCTTCAAAATGATTTTTAAAAGTTAGAGCGGATCCCAAAACTCATTTTTATATTTAAGATCCTCCTTTCGAAGGGGATTTAAATACTCGCTCAAAACCTGAGGGATCCGGCTCTGTGGTGTGTTTTATATTCGCAACAAGATTGCTGTTTTGATAAATGAATTGATTACTTACCCAACACCCGGGAAGTAAAATTCTTGGAACAAGTTAATCCATTAACAGGCATCGCCTGGGAAATATCGGTGAGTTTTCCTTTCCAACTAGATACGACTTCTTGGTGGAGCCGTATCAACAAGTTTCTACATGGGGAAAGGGGGAACGAGCTTTACGTTTCAGAGTCATGGATTTCATCTGAACTAGGAGTGGCGTAAGTGGTCGAGTGGCGCCGGCCCAGCCTTATTATATTGGCCCAAATGGTCTGGAAGTTCCGCTAAGGCGGTCCATTCCTTAGGAGTTCAGTGTTCGGTTGACAAGTAAATCCGACAGGTTCTCCTCTACATGTAGAAAATTGTGGGGTTGCACTACTACGACTGATCATCGTAAGTGGTCTTCCTGGCGCGGCAAACTCCCGTAATGAGTTCATCATCCAATTGGATATTTCTGCAACACTACCCAGAGCACTTCGATAGAAAGGCTACGGTTGGGTGATTGTTGAGTGTTGGCAGGGTCAAGTTTTCAAAATGATGTTTGCATCAAATGAAGTATCTCGTAACTTCATTTTATTTTGATGATATTTTAAAGATTTAATCTATTCAAATCTGGTCTTGTAGTCTCATCTATGTGATGAACTTTGGAAACTAATTATAACTTGAATGGTGGTAGTTCAAGTAGTATTTGGAAAAGATATAAGTATATTGGAGTATCTTGTAACTTCATCTTTTAAACTTATATCTAGTAAATGATTATCTTATGCATGACAAAGATTTTCAGAAAAATATTGAGACAAGGTTAGATATATGAGATCACCTTGCAACGATATTTTTATACAGTTATACACTAGAACTCTGTGTGTATTATGCATGGAAGAGGACTTCCAATATTTTGAAAAGTATATATGTATATATATACTGAATATTTTGCGACTTCATCGCATTAAGATATCAACTTGGTTCATTTCTTTTGACCAAGACTTTCATGAGTACTATGAGAAGGCTCATATACTATTAATTATTATACATATTATTTTGGTGGGCTTGCTGCTCACCCTTGCTTTCTTCTTTCATCACACAACATCAGATAGACAAGATAAACAGGACCAAGCTCCCAATTCGCGAGCGGATAGGAAACGTTCTGCAGCTTCCTATAGGCATTGAAGTCGCTGTAGTTAAGGTGGGAACTACCAATAGACTAGGCTTCAACTTTTGATGTACCAGATTTATGTATACTTATGAATTGTAATAATGGCAAAGAAAATGTAAATTTATTCAGAAAACCTTTTAAGGTGTATTGGCAGATAATTGTGGAATAAAATGACTTGTGATTATTTTTGGATGTTCATCTCTGAGACTATAACGTGTGGTGTGTGTGTTTATTGTGGGGTCACAGTACAGAGTAGTTGATTAATTATTAAGATTGGGTGTTATTAAGGGAAATGGAACTCGTGACAACCCGGATCCCCGACCCTGGATTTGGGGGTGTTACAGAAATGGTATCAGAGCTAAGCGTTATAAACCTCAGAGATGATGGGACGTTAAGATAATAAGTTCACTAAGATAATAAGAACTCTTGCCAAGTTCATAGTCGGGCTACCTAACGTAGTACTGACAGTTAAAACCCTTATGGGAACCCTTATAAATATCGTGATAGGAGTGTAGTTCGTTATCGTATATGGTAGCGGAACTCCGAACCCTGAGGTTGAGGAGCAACAACACGATGATGTTTTATTACTCATTGGAAATCATATTATGGATCCGATAGAGCGTCCTAACGCAGGACCGGATGATGTTGATATTGAGGATGTAGCGGTTGAGGAGGTTGTCCTAAAAGGGATAGTTGTTGAGGAGGATCCCAAGGAGGATCCTGACAAGAATGAATAAAGGACCATTGAGGAATTGATAACCATGGTTAGGGAAACTACCAGAGGTCGGATTGGTCGGTCACTACCGGAGGTTCGTTCAAGTTTGTAAAGATAGTAGCCCCTTTAACGCGGCTTACTCGTAAGACTGAGAAGTTCGAATGGACAGAGAAATGCGAGAACAACTTTTAAGAACCGAAGCAAAGGTTGGTGACGTTCCCTATGCTGGCATTGCCGGATGGAAAAGGAGATTTTGTGATTTGTAAGTGACGCTTCGCATAAGGAATTAGGGTGCTTCTTAGCACAGCAAGATAATCGCGTCTGCGTCAAGACAATTAAGGTAATATGAAATTCGATATCCCCGCCCATGAGCTTAGGCTCGTGGCAATAGTTTTACCCTAAAGATTGGAGGCACTACTTGTATGGAGAGAAGTGCGAGAATTACCTAAGCCATAAGTGCTCTAGTACATTTTCACGTAGAAAGAGCTCAACATATGCCAGAGGAGGCAGTTAGAGCTAATCAAGAATAATGATTGGGAGATTCTTTATCATTCGGGGAAAGCCAATGTGGTGGCTGATGCCCTTAGTAAAAAGGAGAGACTCAAGATGATAATGTCTTTGGGAGAGTTTATAAGAGATTTTGGAAATAGTAGTGAAGGTAACCGAAGCCGGTACCGAAAAGCTGTTTGAGATTGCAATACAGACCGAATTATCGGAAAAGAACATATTGTGCCAGAAAAAGTGATGAATGAAGGCAGAGAGCCAACAATTAGATAAAAGATTAATACCGAGAAAAATGATAAGGGAATAATGAGGTATTCCTACAGAATTTGGGTTCCAAAAGTTCAAGAGCTTAAGGATGAGAACTTAGATGAGAGCCATAGTTTGAGGAATAAGATTTAGGGCAAACCCTGAATGTGATAGTCAGGGAGGTTGCCATCAAGAAAGAAAGAACCCATAACATAATAGAGTGGAAAACAAGGTTTTTAATGTATAAGATAACCCCGATTATGGGAGAAGGTTGAAACATTTCATACTAAGGAAACAGAAAGTCGAGTAAGGAAAGGAGACCCGAGATGGTACTCCTATACGACAATTTATGGACCAGTCTAGACAGAACTTAGACTATTATCCCCAACCACCACCTTGAGGAAACAATGTGGTGTGAAATTCTTTCAGGACCTCTAAGTCGCTAAGCTCTCAGAGTTCCAAGGAACAAGCTGACCCAGTCGAGGCAAGAGCCTGGCTAAAGGAAATATAGGAATCATTTGAGATTCTAAATGATTGACGAATCACAAAAGACTGTTTTTATCACTTACCCTCCTAAGAGAGAGACCACCCGCTGGTGAAAGGCCAAGGAAGGCACGAAGCAAGAGATTATAATAAACTGATAAAAGTTCAATCAATTGTTTCGAGAAAGTAATTCCCAAGGTTATGGAGATAGCGTAAAAGCTTTAGAGCCAGAACAAAGGCAGACGAGTATGATGAATTAGGAATCTAAGTTGTAAAAGTTATCAAGATTCGTTTTGAGGACACGAATCCGAAATGACGGGATGTTTGAAATCAATGCTTATGTTATGATTGGTTCGTGAAATAATGATAAGAGAAAGGAAAATAAAAAGAAACTGAAGTGGAAAGGAATATAAAGGCAATAGAGTTTGAGAAATGATAAGGGAGTTGGGTATGAGGAAACCCTTAAGACTCGTAGCAATAGAAATAGAAAAGTATGTAATCATTGGTATGAGGGTGATTCACCATGAGTTAAAGTTGCTGGTTGAAGGCATACGAGTTATGTACATTTTATCCCCTGTAAGTTGGGAGGATTTGAGGAAACCTTGAGATAATTCGAAGGATAAATAATGAGACGCGGATAGACTGAGGAGACAAGAAAGTAAGAAATTAAGAAAATTGGATGAAGGAAGTGACCTTCAAGAAGGTGAAGTGTAAGACCGGTGGCTTGATACCCAGGAAGGGAGATGCCAGGTATGAAAGATATCCCAACATTGAGATGACTGTTGAGATAAACAACAAAAGTAAATAAGGATTTATTAAGAAGAAGTTCACGTTGAACACGACCAATATCTTCCAGATCATCCATGTGATCATTACCAAATCAGGAAAGAAAAGCGGATGACCACTGTTATCTTTTGGAGGCCATATGGATTGACCTCAATTTGAATAAGGATGCTATTATGAAGTTAGGTATAGACTATCGAGGTGGGGAATGATGAATAAGATAATCTATCAAGGAAATATGACTTGATTTATCCATGGAAGGATGCAGGTACCTTTTAAAGGTGGAATTAAGGATAGAACATTGGTAACTTAAAATGAATCCTAGGGGAATGCATAAAGGTTGGAATTTCACCCTTAATAGGGACAGTGTGAGTTTTGACAGTATGAATTGGAAAGGATTAAGGTAACAACAACCTTTAAAGGATCAGTGGAGAAATTTTTTTCAAAAGTATATAGACAATGATTCTAGTATTAGTATATGGTATTGTGATATGCCCTGTATCTAGGGAATACAGGAGGAACGATTGAAGGATAACCTTAGAGGTTTTACAAGGAGATAGGTAATATTCAAATTTCTCAAGAATAGAAATGTTGATAAAGGAAATATGACGTAATTATATTTATGCCAAGTGAGGCACGTGTTAAACCACGAGAAGGTATGGATCGAACCAGTAATGGTCGAAATTGTTCAGGGCAATTAGGACTTAAAATAAAAGATGTTCTAAGTATAATTGAGAGTCAGTCGTGACAGTGATTAACCTCTAAAGACTGAGGCAATAACTTGTGGAAAAAAATGGTGATTTTTTTTTCACTCATTAGATTTTAATGAAAACCTCTTCACATCAGCTGTGATGGAAATGAGGTAGAAAATTTAGTTGAAGGTGGTTAAAAGACATTGATTATAAGGAACTATTACTATCAGGAAAGGCCAAAGAGGTGGCCGACACTTTAACGGTAAAAGGATAATTGTAGGCGCTTGTGCCAAAGAATACAGTGATGATGGTTAAAGCTGTGAAGGTTGTATTATGGTTTAGAAGATTGACATTCCTTCTAATGACTGTGCAATACCCAACCGTAATAGTAGTTGGTAAAGGTTTAATTCGTGTAATCGCCATGAACGGGCTATCTATATTAGAAGGTCCTATCTTGGGATAAGCCAGGACCATGTTTCCAAAAGGACTAGACGAACCTTTGAGTTAAGTCTTCTATTTAAGGCATATGATTAAGAATGGTATTAACCTGCTATCGTTGCTTTGATTGAAACTCTTCTGCAATTTTATCTGCTTCACGTCATGAATGTACGTCAGGATCAGGAGTGTTCTTCATGAATCAAGAACGGTGATCATGTTACCTCCTTAGAAGAATTTGATATGATATGAATGGACTCCGTATGGTTAGCTATTAAAACTTCATGGAAAACGAATGACTACAGTAGGTCAACGGTGGGCCATAGTAATGCAGGAATGATTCTGAGAGTAATGAGCTGATTACTTACAACCGTGAGAGTTGTATTGGAATGGATGTTGAGAGTAAGTACCACTAATTGGGTCGTGGTGGTGTATAAGTTATCATTGATAGACTAATTAAGTCGATTATCTACCTATGATATATTTATTCCTTCTTATCGATAAAGAGTAGTATTACCCATACGAAGAAGGTTGCGGTATAGAAATGGATTCTAGTAACGATGAGGTCTAGAATGAGATCCCAGATTCGATTTTCGATATCGAGGGAGTTTCAAAGGTGATTGTGTATAAGCTCGAGGAAGAGCATGGGTCCATAGAATGATGGACGGAATGGCGAAAATATTTAGGCATGTGAAATGCGATGCTATAATACTTGATGTTGATATAAATACATATATGTTTTGTTCTCCTATGACAAACCTCTATAGTTCAGAGGTAGGTTCCAAGCCAGATATTTTGTGGCAGTATATTTTTTTCATATATATACAATTCTCTTCAATTCGTTCTTTTCTCTTCTTTTCATTTTATGTAAGCTGAGAAGAACAACCCTTCCAGAAAGGGGAGGTATTGCCGAATGACTATCTATCTGTGTGATAGAAGCCTACTAGGATACCATCTATTGTTTAATTGCTTGTCAAGTACTAAAGGCTGGCCACCTTCTGTACTAACTATACGATATAACAAGTGTTCATGATCTTAGTGATCTCTCAACAAATTCCTTTACTTCTATTTGATTGATCAAATTTTGGAAAATAGAAACAATTGAAAAAGGAGTAATAAAGTGGTGGTAGTATGCGGAATGGGAACACATTCGTGATACTAAGGTTGACGTGGTTATTAAAAGGTTATAGAACGCTAACGAGCAAAAGTATAACCAGTATAATATTAGGAACGGAAGGTGATAGCGATTACGAACTGGAAAAGAATGGGTATTGAGAAGCAAAAGTTCTAATGATTAGAAGCTATGATGAGAGTCTGTGTAATAGACTTGAAAGAATTTGGAATGATCACTTAATGCGGATTGAGTTATCTTACGACAATAGATCATATGTCATTATCGAGATATCGCCTTATGAGATCCTTGAGGGAAGACAATGTCGATCTCCCTTATGTTAGGATGAAGTTGTAGAGCGCAAGATGCTTGGACCCGCAGTAGTCCAAAGGACCAAGGATATGATAGATCTAATCAGAGGACGGCTGGTAGTAGCCCAAGATGGACATGATAAGTATGTTGATTTGACACGAAAGGATAAAGAGTATGAAATAGGGGACCTAGTAATGTTATAGGTATCCCTTGGAAAGGATTGATGAGGTTCGGAAAGAAAGGAAAGCTAAGTCTACAATTTGTTGGACCCTTGGATATATTAAGACGTTTGGGAAGTTAGCATATGAGCTAGCCCTAACCCCGAACATGTAGCAGGTCGTAACGTGTTTCACGTGTCAATGTTAAGGAAGTGTAATTCAGATGCCAGATAAATAGAGGCATATGAGCGCATAGATATGCAACCCGACGTAACCTATATGGAGCAACCAGGAAGGGTTATAGAGTGAAAAGGAACAAGTGCTTAGGAGAAGGATTATCAAACTAGGCAGAGTTGGTGGTAGGACCACAATGGGGAAAAATTGACTAGAGAGTTTGAAGGCACAATGCTAGAAAAGCATCCCCAACTATTTTCTATCTGATTCCGGGACGGAATCCTTTTAAGGAGGGGAGACTGTAATAACCCCAATTTTTGGAAATTTTTGAAACCCTTATGAATAGTGTTTTTGCTGAATGAGAAAAATTTTCATGCCACGCTATGTAGGGGTTCTGTTATTGATCTTATGGGATATTATTAGTACTCTATGTGGTATATAAGTGTATGTAAAGATCGTCAGAATCCAATTCCGAACACTTTGATTTTTTCCCGAAAATCCACAAGATACGGAGAGAATTGAGTATAAGGTAACAGGATAAAAAGGATTTAAATTAAAGGATTATAAGAGAGGATCATAGAAGGAATACAATATATTGAGAAAGGTTAAGGGAACCTAAGTAATAAGATCCCGGTTATGATCCCTCAAGCGATAAACGAGAACGAAAGATAAGCGAACCGTAAAACAAATAAGTGACCAAGAGACAAGCTTGTACAAGAAGCCAGGGATTGTGACATCATCAAACCACAAGGTGTGGACAAGTGGGAGCATTATGACATGTGCAAGGTGACACAAGCATGACATGGGAAGGAAGGAGGTGTGGTGGCTTTTTAACCACACAAATTCAAGGGCAACAAGGTAATTAACTAAATCAAACACAAAAACAAGCCAACCAAGCCAAGCAAAATCATTTTCATCAAAATCAAAAAGAAACCAAGGCATGGTTCATCATGCTCTCGGCTTTTTACTATTGCAAATGGGCAAGAATTCAAAAACTCAAGATCCAAGCCTCCTAAATTGGTGAGTTAATTCCCTAATCATCTTCATGCTTAGTTAGGGCTATATCATGAGTTTAAGCCATCAATTCCTTCTCCATATTCTCCATTTAATCAAAGAAAAAGACTATGAATAGTGTTTTCAATTTTTTAACTTGAAGTTTTCTTGTTTTTCTTGAAGATCCAAGCATTCTTAAGACTTCTCAAAGCTTCTTAAGGCTTCCTAGCTCCTCCCACCACTCAAAGGAAGGTATACCATCTCCAAACCCTAGATTCCTATATATTATAAGATGATTTTGATTAGTAGGATGATATTGTAGCTTGTTGTTGTGATTAGAGTTTGGGATTTGAAATGGTAGTGAAATGGAATGGTAAATGTTGAGGTTTTGATGAAAAGAACTTAAGTATGATTAAAGTTAAGCTTAGGCATAAGTATGAATGATTAAATTGAATTGGTTGGGGTTGTTATGATGTGATGAGGATGGATGTTGGTTGTATGTTGGATTTGAGGTTGATTTGGAATGGGTTTGAATGGTTTAAAATATTGGAAATCGCGTAAACATAGCCGTCGTAACGTCCGATTTTCTTTGGACTGTTTTTGTGCATAGCATTAGGACCCGAGAACCCCCTGCTAGATTATGACCACTGCCATGTTTAGATAGCTCATGTTACGAGCTTCCTTTTGATATGTAGTTCGTTCGATTCTGATGCACGGTTTAGGAGAAACGACCGTTTCAAGTAACGGCGTTTCGCGAACGAAACTTTTCCCCTCGCCTTACTTTGAAACATAGGTTAAAGACCAAAAAGGGTTAATTAATGTATGAAACATTTATGGTAAGTGTGTTAGGCAGTTGGTAAGACACTCGCGAAGGAATCGCTTTAAAACTCGTAAAGGTTAAATTATTAAAAATGGTGGAGCCGAGGGTACCCGAGTGACTTAAGCGAATCAGTGAGCGCAAAACAAGCGTTAGAGTCTAAGTTAGTTAAAGTATAGATTTACAAGTGATTTTGGTTTAATCCCAACTTACTTGTTGTTTATAGGTTACCAGACTCGTCCCGAGCCTTTTATCACCCCAAGTCGCTCAGGCAAGTTTTCTACCCGTTATACTGTTGTTGTGATGTATATATGTATATGCATTATCTTGCGATAGATGCATGTTGGTTAATTAGCAAATGTTGCGATATATTGAAGCATGCTGATATGGTATATATATGCATGCCTGTTTCGTATTCTTGCCAAATATATCTGTTGGTTCAGTTGATAATACCTATGCTAGAGAATAGCAGTAATTTGCATATACCCTTAGTATAGGGACCCAAAGGTGAAAACATTTTCTAAAACCAGGAGTCGAGGATCCCGAGTAGATTTTATATATATATTTATATATATATATGGTTATAGTTTTCAAAACTATTAATCGAATAAGGTTTATTCGATAACTTGATTTTATTAATGAATATTATCTTGAATATTCATTCGAGGACTTATGACTCCTTTATATTATTTATTGAATATTACTTGGATATTCATTTGAGGATGTATGACTCCTTTATTTTATTTAATGAATATTATTTATAATATTCATTCGAGGGCTTATGACTCAGCTTATTTATTTATTGAATATTATTTCGAATTTCATTCGAGGGCTTATGACTCAGCTTATTTTATTTATTGAATATTATTTGAATATTCATTTGAGGATCTATGACTCCGATTATTTGCTGAGATATATTCTTTATTTTATTAAAGAATAAGGTGTCAATAATCAAACTCACTTTTGATTATTCAAATAAAGATAGTACTTTCGTATAGGTATATCTTTGGTTATTTAATATTCATTTCAAGTATAAGTTTTAAAACTTCTACTTCAATTATTTTTATAAAGATTATTCTTTATGGGAATATTATTTAAATAATAATATTCAGATATTTTCTAATATATTGGGACTGATTTACCTTGTTAAATCAGCATCACTCCAAACATTCTTAAAAATGTTTTGCGAGTCTTCAAAATGATTTTTAAAAGTTAGAGCGGATCCCAAAACTCATTTTTCTATTTAAGATCCTCCTTTCGAAGGGGATTTAAATACTCGCTCAAAACCTGAGGGATCCGGCTCTGTGGTGTGTTTTATATTCGCAACAAGATTGCTGTTTTGATAAATGAATTGATTACTTACCCAACACTCGGGAAGTAAAATTCTTGGAACAAGTTAATCCATTAACAGGCATCGCCTGGGAAATATCGGTGAGTTTTCCTTTCCAACTAGATACGACTTCTTGGTGGAGCCGTATCAACAAGTTTCTACATGGGGAAAGGGGGAACGAGCTTTACGTTTCAGAGTCATGGATTTCATCTAAACTAGGAGTGGCGTAAGTGGTCGAGTGGCGCCGGCCCAGCCTTATTATATTGGCCCAAATGGTCTGGAAGTTCCGCTAAGGCGGTCCATTCCTTAGGAGTTCAGTGTTCGGTTGACAAGTAAATCCGACAGGTTCTCCTCTACATGTAGAAAATTGTGGGGTTGCACTACTACGACTGATCATCGTAAGTGGTCTTCCTGGCGCGGCAAACTCCCGTAATGAGTTCATCATCCAATTGGATATTTCTGCAACACTACCCAGAGCACTTCGATAGAAAGGCTACGGTTGGGTGATTGTTGAGTGTTGGCAGGGTCAAGTTTTCAAAATGATGTTTGCATCAAATGAAGTATCTCGTAACTTCATTTTATTTTGATGATATTTTAAAGATTTAATCTATTCAAATCTGGTCTTGTAGTCTCATCTATGTGATGAACTTTGGAAACTAATTATAACTTGAATGGTGGTAGTTCAAGTAGTATTTGGAAAAGATATAAGTATATTGGAGTATCTTGTAACTTCATCTTTTAAACTTATATCTAGTAAATGATTATCTTATGCATGACAAAGATTTTCAGAAAAATGTTGAGACAAGGTTAGATATATGAGATCACCTTGCAACGATATTTTTATACAGTTATACACTGGAACTCTGTGTGTATTATGCATGGAAGAGGACTTCCAATATTTTGAAAAGTATATATGTATATATATATACTGAATATTTTGCGACTTCATCGCATTAGGATATCAACTTGGTTCATTTCTTTTGACCAAGACTTTCATGAGTACTATGAGAAGGCTCATATACTATTAATTATTATACATATTATTTTGGTGGGCTTGCTGCTCACCCTTGCTTTCTTCTTTCATCACACAACATCAGATAGACAAGATGAACAGGACCAAGCTCCCAATTCGCGAGCGGATAGGAAACGTTCTGCAGCTTCCTATAGGCATTAAAGTCGCTGTAGTTAAGGTGGGAACTACCAATAGACTAGGCTTCAACTTTTGATGTACCAGATTTATGTATACTTATGAATTGTAATAATGGCAAAGAAAATGTAAATTTATTCAGAAAACCTTTTATGGTGTATTGGCAGATCATTGTGGAATAAAATGACTTGTGATTATTTTTGGATGTTCATCTCTGAGACTATAACGTGTGGTGTGTATGTTTATTGTGGGGTCACAGTACAGAGTAGTTGATTAATTATTAAGATTGGGTGTTATTAAGGGAAATGGAACTCGTGACAACCCGGATCCCCGACCCTGGATTTGGGGATGTTACATCATTAGCTGATTTCTAATCCAAAGCACTTGAGCACGAAAACGTTCAACAGTTATGTATTTTGCCTCAGCTGTGGAAGTTGACACAGATTGTTGTTTCTTTCTATTCTAGGATACAAGTCTTTGTCCAAGAAACTGACAGCTTCCACTAGTACTCTTTCTGTCAACCCTACATTCAGCAAAATCTGCATTTGTGTATCCAACAGCTTCAAAACCAGTTCCCTTAGGATACCATAGTTGTAACACCCCCAAATCCGGGTTCTGGGATCTAGGTCGTCACAAGTTCCACTTCCCTTAATAACACTCAATCTTAATAAACAACCTACTACTGCATACTGTGACCCCACAATATACACACACACCACAAGTTATAGTCTCGGAGATGAATACTAAAAATAACACAAGTCATTTTATTCCACAATTATAAACCATTACACCTTAAAAGGGTTTCTGAATAAATTTACATTTTCCTTGCCATTATTACAGTTCATAAATATACATCAGTCTGGTACATCAACAGTTGAAAATCTAGCCTATTGGCAGCTCCTACCTCAGCTACAGCGTCATCCACGCCTACAGGAAACTGCAGAATGTTTCCTATCCGGTTGTAAATTGGGAGCTTAGTCCTGTTCATTTTTTCTATCTGTTGTTGTATGATGAAAGAAGAAAGCAAGGCTGAGCAACAAGCCCACCAAAATAATATGTATAATGATTAACAATATATGAGCATTCCCATCATAATACTCATGAAAGTCTTGGTCAAGCAGATATGAACCAAGTTTGATATCTTAACGCGACCAAGTCGCCAAAATATTCAGTATATATGTATATATACTTTTCAAAATCTTGGAAGTCCTCTTCCATGCATAATATACACAGAGTTCCAGTTTATAACTGTATAAAAATATCGTTGCAAGGTGATCTCATATATCTAACCTCATCTCAACGTTTTTCTGAAAATCTTTGTCATGCATAAGATAATCATTTACTAGATATAAGTTAAAAAGATGAAGTTACTAGATACTCCAATATACTTATATCTTTTCCCGAATACGACTTGAACTACCACCATTCAAGGTATAATCAGTTTCAAAAGTTCATCACATAGATGAGACTACAAGATAAGACTTGAATAAATTCAATCTTTGAAATATCATTCAAAAGAAATGAGGTTACGAGATACTTCATTAAGTCCCGATATATATATATACACCTATATATATATATATCTCATACATTCCCTGAAAACCTCTGTTATGACAAGTATAAACAGAGTTGTCATATCCAATGAATTTGGAAAGAAGAGAATTTTGGCATAAATCTGATATCTTGCTGATCAGGCAAAGATACCAATAAGTAACCTTTTCTATTGTAGATGGATGAATTCCTCTCCGGTCATCACCCTGACCGTATTAGGACCTCGCGCTAGACCGTTACCCGGCCACTCACGCGTGAATGGACTGTCACCCAGCCTCTTACACTTTCATAGACCGTACCCCGTCCTGTCGCTTATGCCAACTCAATTAGATGGACTTACTTCCCGAACATTAGGCAAGTAATCAAATTATTTTCTCAAAACAACAACCTCGTTGCGAATATAAAATACACCACAGAGCCGGATCCCTTAGATTTTTGAGCGAGTATTTAAATCCCCTTCGAAAGGAAGATCTTAAATTTGAAAATGAGTTTTGGGATCCGCTCTAACTTTTAAAATCATTTTGAAAACTCGAAAACATTTTAAAGAATGTTTAGAGTAATGATGATTTAATAAAATAAATCAGTCCCGATATATTTGAAAATATCTGAATATTATTATTTAAATTATATTTCCATAAAGGATAATATTTATAAAAATAATTGAAGTAGAAGTTTTAAAACTCATACATGAAACGAATAATAAATAACAAAATATATACTTATACGAATGTACGATCCTTATTTGAATAATCAAAAATAAGTTTGATTATTATTCAAAACCATCGAATATATCTTATTCGATTAATAGTTATATAAAACTATATATATATATATAAATACATATATTATACTCGGGAACATCGACTCCCGGTTTAGAAAAATGTTCACATTTGGGTCCCCTATACTAAGGGTATACGCAACTACTGCTTATCTCTAGCATAGGTATTATGCAGTTTATAAGCATTTGAATTGATAATAGAATATCAAAATTTCACAACATGCATATATATACCATATCAACATGCTCCAATATATCGCAAGATTTGCTAATAACAGTCATCCACTTATCTCAAGATAATGCATCAATATATTTACATAACAACGGCAATATAATGGGTAGAAAACTTGTCTAAGCGACTGGGGGTGGTAAAAGGCCCGGGGAGAGTATGGTAACCTATAAAAAACATATAAGTTGGAATTAAACCACGGTCACTTAAGAAACTAGACTTTAACCAATTGGACCCTAACGTTCGATTTTGCACTTAACGAATCACATAAGCCGCTCGAGTACCTTCGGCTCCACCATTTTTAATAAATTAACCGTTATGAATTTTAAGACGACGCTTTCGCGAATACTCTACCAAATGACCCTTTAACCTTAAATAATTGTTTCTTACTCCAAATAGTCATTTAAGGACCTTAACCAAGGTTTCAAAGTAAGGCGAGGGGTAAAGCTATGTTCGTGAAACGCCGTTACTTAAAACGGTTGTTTCTCCTAAACCGTACATCGGATTCAAGCGAACCACATATCAAAACGAAGCTTACGACACAATATAGCTAAACATGGAAAAGTCACAGATTCAACAGTTAGCTCTCTATCCCGAACACTAAGAACAAGCAGTTGTATGAAAATGGGCATTACAACGGCTATGTTTACGCTATTACCAAGTTTTAAACCACTCCAAACAACCATAATTCAACTCACAACCAATAATACAATAAAACCTCATCCAACCCTTACTACATCAGTCCCAAACCTCAAGATTTTCCAATTCATTCAACCCCAAACATGAACTACTCACTATACTTAAGTTTCATTAACTATAAACAAGGTTCCAACATCCAAATCACTACAAATCCAATCCAAAATTTAAAGACACAAGCATCATGCTTCTCATTTACTATAACAATCAAAACCATTCCTAATACTCAAAAGGAAAGGTAGGGTGTGGAGGTGTTATACCTTCCTTGTAGTGATTAGAGTAGCTAGGAAACATTAAGAAGCCTTGAGATAGCATAGGAATGCTTGGATCTTAAAGGAAAAACAAAGAAAACAAAGTTAGTAACTTGAAAACACTCTTCATCATCTTCTTCCTTGATTTATTGGAAGAGATTCATGAAGAATTGGAAGCTTAAACTCCTAGGATATGCTTATCTAATCATCAAGAAGCTAAGGGATTTACCTTGGATTTGTTTATGAAGTGAAGCTTGAATTCTTGAAAATTTTCTTCCTTGGGATGAAGAAAGCCGAGAGCAATGTTCTTGGGAGGGGTTTTTCTTTGTTATTTATGTTTTTGGTGGAAAATGGAAGTTGAATGAGATATTTGGATGGTTAATTGGATGATTAAAGTGAGTGGAGTGTGACTAAGCATGACATCACCTTGGTGACTTCATCATTTGCCACTGTCATTACTTGGTTGTGGAAGCATCTTTTATGCTAATCCTTGCTTAATTGCTTGATCATCATCCTTAATCCTTGCACTAATCTCTCTTGCATTACTTGTCGTTTAATTGTTTTATAACTCGTTTATCGTTTGAGGGACCATATCCGGAATCTTATTACTTGGGTTCCCCTAAACCTTTCTCAATATTTTATATTTCTTTTATGATCCTCTCTTATAATCTTTGAATTTAAATCCTTTTAATCATGTTACCTTATACTCAATTCTTTCAGTATCTGGTGGATTTTCGGGAAAAATCAAAGTGTTCGAATTTGGATTATGGTGATCTTTACATACACTTATATACCATATAGAGTATTAATAAGATCTCAGAATATCAATAAAAGAACTACTACATAGTGTGGCATGAAAAGTTTTCTTATTCAGCATAATCAGCAAAATCACTATTCATAAGGTTTACAAAAAGTCCAAAATTTTTGGGGTCATTACAGTCTCCCCTCCTTAAAAGGATTTCGTCCCGGAATCAGATAGAAAATAAATGGGGGTACTTTTCTAGCATTGCGCTCTCTAGTTCCCAAGTTGACTCCTCCACATTATGATTCTGCCATAACACTCTAACTAGCTTGATTACCTTGTTCCGAAGCACTTGCTCCTTTTTATCCATAATCTTCAGTGGTTGTTCCACGTGAGTCAGGTCTGGTTGCATGTCCACATGCTCGTATTCCACTATGTGCCTGGCATCCCGATGATACTTCCTTAGTATTGACACATGGAACACATTATGAACTTGTTGTAGGTTCGGGGGTAGGGCTAGCTCGTAAGCTAACTTCCCAATCCGTCTTAGTATCTCAAAAGGTCTAATGTATCTTGGGCTTAGTTTCCCTTTCTTTTCGATCCTCATCAATCCTTTCCAAGGCTTTTCAAGGGGATACCTTTAACAGTATTAGGTTCCCTACTTCATACTCTTTGTCCTTTCGTTGTCAATTCAGCATACTTCTTATGTCCATCTTGGGCTACTACTTGCCATCCTCTGATTAGATCTATTATATCCTTGGTCTTTTGGACCACTACTAGTCCGAGCATCTTGCGCTCTACAACTTCATCCTAACATAAGGGAGATCGACATTGTCTTCCCTCAAGGATCTCATAAGGCGACATCTTGATACTGACATACGATCTATCGTCGTAAGAAAACTCAATCCGCATTAAGTGATCATTCCAAATTCTTTCGAGTCTATTGCACAGACTCTCATTATAGCTTCTAGCATTATAGCTTTTGCTTCTCAATACCCACTCTTTTCTAGTTCGTAATCATTACTATCTTCCGTACCTAATATTTTAGTAGTTACACTTTTGCTCGTTAGCGTTCTATAACCTTTTAATTACCGCGTCAACCTTAGTATCAGGAACGCGTTAGATTCAGAATACCACCATACTAATACCACTTCAACTCTAGCTGCTTCCATCTTCCAAAGTTTGATCAATCATATAGAAGTAAAGAATTTATTGAGAGATCACTATGATCATGAACACTTGTTCTATTGCATAGTTAGTACAGAAGGTGGCCAGCCTTTAGTACTTGACATGCAATTAAACAACATGTGGTATCCTACTAGGATTCTATCCCACAGATAGATAGTCATTCCGCAATACCTCCCCTTCTGGAAGGGTTGTTCTTCTCAGTTTACACGAAAATGAAAAGAAGAGAAAATAAAGAATTCAAGAGAATTATATAAAATTATTGCCACAAAACATCTGGCTAGGAGTCTACCCCTGAACTATAGAGGTTTATCACAGGAGAACAAAACATATATATGTATATATCTCAACATCAAGTATTATAGCATCACGATTCATGTTCCTGAATCTTTCCCTATTCCGTCCATCATTATATGGACCCATGCTCTTGCTCGAGCTTATACACAATCACCTTTGAACTCCCTCGACATCGAAAATCGAATCTGGGATTTCATTCTAGACATCATCTTTACTAGAATTCTATGCTTGCACCGCAACCTTCTTCTTATAGTGATACGACTCTCTATTGATAAGAAGGAATAAATATTCAATAGGTAGATAATCGACTTAATTAGTCTATCAATGATAACTTATACATCACCAAAACCCGATTAGTGGTACTCAATCTCAACATCCATTACAATACAACTCTCACGGTTGAAATCGACTCATTATTCAAAGAATCATTGATGCATTACTATAGTCCACCACGGACCTACTATAGTCATTCATTTTCCATGAAATCTTAATATCTAACCATACAAAGTCCATAGCTATCGTATCAAATTCTTCTAAGGAGGCAACATGATCACCGTTCATGATTCATGAAGAACACTCCTGAACTTGACGTACATATGACATGAAGCAGATAAAATTGTAGAAGAGTTTCAATGAAAGCAACAATAGCAGGTTAATACCATTATTAACCATATGTCTTTAATAGGAGACATGAAGCTCAAAGGTTCATTTAGTCCTTTCGTAACATGGTCTTGGCTTATTCTCTAGTTAGGACCTTCTAAGATATATAGCCCGCTCACGGCAATTAGCTGAATTAAATCTTTACCAAACTACCATTACGGTTGTGTATCGTACAATCATCAGAAGGAATGCCAATCTTTCACACCATAATACAAACTTCACGGCTTTAATCATCATCACTGTATTCCTCTAGCACGAGCGCCTGTAATTGCTCTCTTATACTTCGAGTGTCGGCCACCTCATTGGCCTTTCCTGATAGTAATAGTTCCTTATAATCTATGTCTTTTGAACGATCTCCAACTAAATTTTCTACCTCATGTACAATCACTGCTTGTGTGAAAATGCTCTTCCTTACGCTTTGGTGAGAAAAAAAAATCACCATTTTTCCATAAGTTATTACCTTGGTCTTTAGAGGTTAACATCGTCACGACTGACTCTCGATCATACTTAGGACGTCTCTTATCTTGGGTCCTTCTTATTTTCACCAATCTCGACCTTCATTGGGTCGATCTATACTTTCTTATGGTTCAACAGGTGCCTAGCTGACATTATTATAATTACGTCATATTTCCTTTATCGAAATTTCTATTCTTCAGAACTTTGAATATTACCTTTCTCCTTGTAAGACCTCTAAGGTTATCCTTGAATTGTTCCCCCTGTATTCCCTTGATACAGGGCATATCAAAATACCATTTACTAATACTAGGACCATTGTCTATATACTTCTAAAAATTTCTCCACTGATCCTTAAATGTTGTTGTTACCTTAATCCTTTCCAATTCATACTGTCAAAACTCATACTGTCCCTATTAAGGGTGAAATGCCAACCTGTATGCATTCCCCTAGGATTCATCTCAAGTTATCGAGGTTCTATCCTTAATTCCACCTTTAAAAAGGTACATGCATCCTTCCATGGATAAATCAAGTCATATATCCTTGATAAATTATCTTATTCAATCATTCCCACCTCGATAGTCTATACCAAATTTCACAATAGCATCCTTATTCAAGCTGAGATCAATCCAGATGGCCTCCAAAAGATAGCAATGGTTATCCACTTTTCTTTCTTGATTTGGTAATGATAACAGGGATGTTCTGGAAGATATTGGTCGTGTTCAACGTGAACTTCTTTTTACTAAAACATTCTTGAAGGTCACTTCCCTCATCCCATTTATTAATTTCTTTCTTTCCTGTCTCCTCAGTCCATCCGTGTTCCCTTATTAATCCATCAATCTATCTCAGAGTTTCATCGAATACTCCCAACTTAAAGGGGATAATATATATATATATATATCATTTATGCCTTCAACCATCAACTTTAACTCATGGTGAATCACCCTCATCCTGATGATCACAGAATTTTCTATTTCTATTACTACGAGTCTTTAGGGTTTCCTCATACCCAACTCCCTTATAATTCATCAATCTCTATTGCCTTTATATTCTTTTCCACTTCAGTTTCTTTTTATTTTCCTTTCTATTACAATCATTTCATGAACCCACTAATCATTGACTTTAAACATCACGTCGTTCTGGGATTCGTGTTCTCAGGATGAATCTTGCCAACTTTTACAACTTAGATTCATATATCATCATACTTGTCCGCCTTTGTTTTGGCTCTAAAGCTTTTACCCTATCTCTATAACCTTGGGAAGTACTTTCCCGAAAACAATTAACTGAACTTTAATCGGTTTATTATAACCTCTGACCCCGTGTCTTTCTTGGCCTTTCACCAGCGGGTGGCCTCTCTCTTAGGAGGGTAAGTGACAAAAATAGTCTTTTGCGCTTCGTCAATCATTTAGAATCTCAAATGATTCTTATATTTCCTTTAGCCAGGCTCTTGCCTCGACTGGGTCAACCTGTTCCTTGGAACTCTGAGAGCTTAGCGACTTAAAGGTCATGAAAGAATTTCACAGCATATTATTTCCTCAGGGTGGTGTTTGGGGGTAAAAGTATTAATTTTGTTTAGAAAGGTCCATGAATTGCCTCATAGGAGTACCGTCTTGGTGCTCCCTTCCTTGCTCGAGTTCTGTTTTCTCAGTCTAAATATTTCTTCCTACTCCCCATAATCGGGGTCATCTTATATTTTAAAATCCTCATTTTCCACTTCATTATGTTTTGGGTTCCTTATATCTTGATTGCAACCTCCCTGATTATCACATTCAGGGTTTGCCCCAAATCTTATTCCTCGTGGGGGCAAAATGCTTGGAAAAATTTTGAGAATCTCTTGTTAGGTCACACAACACTATAGAAGGGGGTTGAATATAGTGTTTATACAATCAAATCGATTTCAACACAAGTTTGTAACAAAGATCAAGTATATTCAAATAAACTCTGTTATAATAGAACCGTTGTTCTCTCTCAGTGATGAACAATATCACTAAGAGCTGCTAGGTTACAATGTATAATCTCCTCGATAATGATAACACATATAGTGTAAACCCTAAGTTGTGTTTATATAGTACACAGTTACATGATATATTCTAATTGATATGGAATATAATTCTATCTTCTAAAATATATCAATGAGAAATCTTCTACAAGTCTTCTAATCCTCTAACTCTTAAGTTTTGATATTAAGTTCTGACTTCCGTAAGTTCTGATTTCAGTAAGTCCTGATATGTCCTGTTGTTAAGTTCTAAAAACTAAACATAAATCAGATTAGACATGACATCTCAAATATATCTAACAATCTCCCCCAACTTGTAAATTATGAAAAATATACAAGTTAATAGATTTGATGATGTCAAAAACATTTTAAGTACAAATGCAATAAGAGTTTAATAAGACAACTAACTACAACTTACAGTCCTTGTAGCTTTACCAATCTCATTGAGTCAATCTGAATCCAAAGTGATTCTTGACAAAGTTTGATATCAGCTTTTCTTCTTTATTCCTCAGGACTTGAGTTGTAGCTTTGACTTGCTTCAATTCTTCATTCTGACTTCCAATCTGGTAGATTGCAGTCCTAAGTGCTGAGATATGGTTTCTTTCCAAACCATCACCAAGTCTGATTACCCTTGGATGAGAAGAGTCTTCATTGTAGCACATACATTTCTCTTTCAGAATCACTTCAAGTTTAGCAGAATCCTTCTTTATTGGAATTTCACTTCCATCATCTTCAACTATGTTTGGAATGAATTCTGTAACCCTTGAACCAGAAATTCTTGCTTTATCTCTTATGGTCTTCATAATGAAATTTGACCATCTCTTGGTAATCTCAGACCTTATCTCTAAAAGATAATGAAAGAATTGAAGTTCTTTCAGAGATTTGTCCAGCACATCTGATTCTGACATTTGATATGTTCTTCCATCTTCAAGAAATAGAATCAGATTTTCTTTGACATTATGCTTATCATGAGCATCGAGTACCACTTGAACAGATATAACCTTATCAAGGTGTTTCCGTGTAACATCTTCAAGAGGTTTGTCAATTAATTAAAATGGATCTCTTGTAAGCACTTCAACTCCTGCTTGATCTTAGCTTCATCAGAATCTAGTCCACCTCTGTCTCTTACTTCTCTGGCTTTTAATCCAACAGTCATGAAATTAGATAACAATTGGATTTTCTTTGGATCTGATGGTTTGACATTCTTCCATATGAGTTTCTTCTTATCAGCAACTTTCATCTTGTCTAAGTCAACTTGAGCACTGTTAGAAGTTAATTTCTTGATGACTTGACCAGAATTTACTGTTTCTTCTGTTGCTTGCTATTCTTCATTCTGAACAACTTGAGCTTTATCAGAGGTTGTCTTGGATTCTTCAGTTATCTTCCTTCTTTTCAGAATTTGAACAGTTTTATCTTCAACAGCAGTATCATCATAAACTTGAACCATTTTGCACACAGGTTTCATCAGGATTTAAGGAATCTTCATCTCCTGTGGCTTTGTTGGTTCATCAACTTTTCCTTTCCCTTTATCTTTGGGATTAATCTATGATCTTGTCATGGGCTTTGAAGCCTCAGAATTTGACTTGTCCTTGATCACAATGCCTTTTACTTTAGGCCTTGGAGGTTTCTTTGCATCAGAAGCTTTAGACTTTAGATTTGTCTTCTCAGCTGCAAATCTAGCTTCTTCCTCCTTGAGATTCTCTAAATCCATACCAGGATTATGCTTGAGAAATAGTCTTCTAGCAATCTCTTCATCACGTGTCTGAATTTTAGGATCTTTGTAATAGACAGTAGTCTGCTTTCCTTTGAGCTTCAGAGTTTGCAAAAACTTCTGAGAGTCTTTACTTCCTCCTTGAATCAGAACATCAGAACTTGATATCAGATTTTGATTATCAGAACTTTCTATCAGAGCTTGAGCATTTACATCATCAGAATTTGTCTTCTTTTGAGTAGAAGATTTGCTTGAATTAGAAATTAGTTTCCTTGAAGAAACTTTGCTGATGTGCCCTTGACCTTGACCCTTTCTAGGGTTTCCCTGGTCATCCTCATTGTTATCCTTTTTCTTCAGTACTTGAGTATTAGAGCATTTGGACTTAACTACCTTCTCCCCCTTTTTGACATCATCTGGTAGTAGGAGAGAGAGAAGAAGTTCTACTGAAGATTGAATTTCATTAAGTTGAGCTTGTTGAGTATCTTGATTCTGCAAGACCTCAGAAATTTGGGCATGTTGCTATTCTTGAATCTACTCAATAGCTTCAACTTTCTCAGAAATAGGTCTGATAAACCTCTTTTTATCTAGCTTGATCTCCATATCCAGCTTATCAGACTTTTCCAAAAGTTTGTCAACTTTTTCATGAGTGATAGAGTGTTGACCTTGAAGAAACTTGATACTTAGAGCTGTGACTTTGAGTTGTGTCTTGAAATCAAAATTTGTCATCAGCTCATCAGCTTTGGAAATATGCTCTGTCAGAACTTTGGAGCTTGGAATGAAATCAGATTCATTCCACTTCTTGGTCCACTCCACTCCTCTGTGAGTTTCTTCCCAAGGAATAAGAGCAGCTTGTTTAACAAATTTTTCAATCAGTGCCTCCTTTCCAAGAATAGGAGCATTTATTGGAGCACTATCTCCAGAACTTGTTAACATCTCCTCATCTTCTGACAACACAAGAGTGTGTATAACAGAAGGAGATTCTGCAGTAACTTTATCTAAATTCTGAGCATCAGAATTTATCTCCATAATTGGAGTTGTTTGTATCTCAGCCTGTAAGATAGGAGAATTAACAGTAGATGGCTGAGCTGCTGTTGGAGCTTCAATATAGAGCACCGTTGGAATGATCAGCCTGTGGATGTCAATTTCAGGACTTAATCCTGAATCTTCAACTGTTGTTGCTTTGACTGGAGAGACAGGAGGTGTGATCACTGTTTCCTGAACAGTGTCTTCAGCCTGAGTTGGAGGTGGCAAAGATTCAATTACTATTAGCTTTGAGATAAGAGATTCCTGATCCCCTTCCTCGGCTTCATAAGTATCCTCAGATGGAGGTTATGCCATATGCCTTCATGTCCTCTGTTTCTTTGATCTCCTTGACATAGAAGGAGTTGCCTGAGTAGCATCAGAACTTGAAGTTCTTTTTCTCTTCAAAATATCAGAATTTTCAGCTTCAGTTTCTTTCTGAGAAGTTTCCTTTTCAGCTGTTATAGTCACAGGTTCTGATGCATGAACCTGGACTTGCTCCTCTTCATTATCAGATTCATCCCTAAGAATCATCCTTCTTCTCCTTGGTGGAGATTTAGGAACAGACTTTGCTCTCTTAGGCCTGGAGGATGAAGTTCTGATGGTAGGTACTGATGGTTGAGGTTGACATGATTGAGCTGGCTGGAAATATGTTCTGATGGTTGGTTGAGTTGGTTGAGGTTGAGAAGTGGTAGGTGTTTGATTTGTTGTAGGCGCTGATGGAGGTTGGGATGATTGTACATCAGGATATATAATAGCATAGGTGTCTGGATCAGACTTTACTAAGACCTGTTTGACTGACTGTGGTATTTGGATTGGTCTTAGTACAGCCTTCTTATTATCAGTAGATAATAAGTCAGTGAAGGACCTTTTAGCAAGTTTAAAATGTTCAATCAACTCACTAGCTAGTTGGGCCTTATCAGAGCTACAGAAACTGTAAATAAGTTGGCAAAATCTAGCAAAATATACAGTGTTTCTGTCCTCTTGCATCCTATCCCCAATAAATCCTAGCACAGCACTAGCATAATCAAAATGAGTTTGATTAATGAGAGCATACCCAACTTGCTGACTCAGGATTGGGATTGCATCAAAATTGGAGCACTTGTTTGCAAAGGCCTTGGTGATGCAGTCAAAGAAGAAACTCCACTCCCTCCTAATGTGAGGTCTCTTCAATTATCCAAGCTTTTCCAAAGTCTTTTCATAGCCCAGATTGGCCATCATTTGCTGAAGGGCCGGCTCCTCAACTTTTGAACTGTAAACACAGTTTTCTGGCAAATGTAGCGCTTGTCGAACAGTTGACAAAGTCACCACATGCCCATCCTCCCCTGTTGTAAATATGATACTTGGGGACCCATTTGCACCACCATCATCATACACACCACTCCTCCAAAACTCCATCACTTGAGTTCCTGAGATTGCTTCTGGTTGGGTTAAAGCATACCCAATCTCACTTTGAAATAGAAAATCTTGGATGAAGTGAAGTTCTGATGGAGCTTCATCCTTAGAAAGAATAGCCATATAGTTGTTGGGAACAAACTTGGCTCTATTGAAAATAATGTCCTTTGGTGCCATTTCTATAAGAAATAAGTGAGAAAATGTGTGTTTGCAAAGTGTTTGATAAAATGCCCGTGAAAGATAGAGCTTCAGAGAATATTAGAAAGAGAGAGAGAATAATAGAGATAAGAAAAGAAGTAGAAAGTAGATAAAAGATTGTAAAATCTTTTAACTCCCATATAAATACTCTCTACACTCAACAGTTCTTTTTGGAAGTGAAATAGACACTTTACATATGTCAACCAGTAAATAGTTAAAGCAGTAGTTAGTGGGCACAAGAAATAAGCAGTAATTATTGTGCACATGCAGTTGTCAAGGCAAACACGTTTCCCACTAACCAAATGATTATGATTGTTTTTATTTCACTTAATTATTTTCTGATAAATATGACCGTTACAGTAAAACCACAAATAAGTCAAGTAAATAAATAATGCCACATAAGCATCAGAGTTTCATCAGGATTTGCATCAGAACTTGACTATTATCAGAATTTAACGGTCATCAGAACATGGCTTCTGTACTTAAAAATTGAATGTCTGTTTTTGTGATTCTTCATACAAATACTGACTGGTTTCTTCATAGTTTAATCATCAAAACTTTCATCAGAACTTGTCCTCAGAAGTTATGCAAATAATACTAAACTGTTTGTCAAAAATAACTTAATCACCACAGTAATTTTCATCATTCATATGTAGTGAGAGTGTGTGCATTTGCAAATGATCAGATAAAGATTAAAGTCTGATAAAATTCAGTATATCTTAGAAATAAGGCATAACTAAGAAAAATGCTTAAAATTTATCTTTAATTTTGAAGTCTACTATAGAATAAATTTATGCAAGAGTCCACCTCAACTGTTTGTGCTCATTTTATGCATCTTTTAAAATTCTTTTTACAGTGGCTTCTCAGTGTAAGTGAGTCACAACTGCTATCAGAATATATGCTATTATCAGAGTATTTCTCCAGTAATCAGAGAATGTGAAAAGTCACCAAGAAAAATTTATTTGATTTTCTAATGCATATTACTTAATACCAGCAATGCACTTGGGTGTTTCCTTTCACATATATTACTCTAGATCTCAAAGGAGTACCTGATTTTGATTTTATTTTCTTTTATTTCCTTCAGATAAGTGAGGCTTATCAAGCATGTAGTTCATCCTTAAGATTTACTGACATCAGAATTTGACAGATAAGAAGCAAGAATCTAGTTTATGACTTAGTAATAAGATACACAAAGTAAATTTGACTAAGCTCAAAATCAGAATTTGCTTGTGTTAATGAATTTCCACATAAACAACTAATTCAACCATGGGATTTCTAGTATGTTAAAGACTACTAGGTCAGCATCTAGCACAGTAATCCTCATTAGAATGAATAGCCACAGAACATTCAAAACACTATCAGAGTATATAGAATCACATCAGATAACAATCAGTATTTAAATATAACAATGTAAACACAGATTACACAGAGATAAGACAATCTGTAAACACTGATCATAAAGTATGATGCATGAGATCAAAAACTAAGCAGATTTTGAGAAAGAACCTGAAACTATTCCAAGTTCATTTACCAGTTTTGTAAAAGTAGCTTCATATAGTGGTTTTGTGAAGATGTCTGCTAGTTGTTGATCAGTTGGAACAAAATGTAATTCCACTGTACCTTCCATCACATGTTCCCTTATGAAATGGTACCTTATGCTGATGTGCTTTGTCATTGAGTGTTGAACTGGATTACCTGTCATAGCAATAGCACTTTGATTATCACAGTAAATGGGTATTTTAGAAAATTCTAACCCATAGTCCAGTAACTGATTCATCATCCAAAGAATCTGTGCACAACCGCTTCCTGCAATAATATATTCTGCTTGTTATTCCCAGTGGACTAACAATGAGATTTACAGAAGGGGGGGTTGAATGTAAATCTCAAAACTTTTTCAAGTTTTGAGCAATTTGTAAGACTAAGTGTTTGAGTGATCAAATGTGTGTAAATTGCTTGGAGCTGATGCAGACAGATATATATTTAAACACAAATGTAATGAACACAAAGAACTTAAAAACTTTTCTGGTGGATTTGTTGTTCCACCAGAGATGTGTTATTTCAGAAAATCTGTGATTCAAAATTAAATCACAGCTGCTTCCTAGTACAAACTAGATGATTTTCTCTCTTGATATTTCTAAACAGCTCAGGGAAAATTCACATCTAATTACTAGCTGCTACTTGGTTTATATAACACCAAGTTTACAAGTGAAGACAAAGATAAAGTACAATAGGACAATAGTTCTCCACTTGTTTCTGTTCCATTTTTATCCAGTGTAATATAGAATTATCTGTTGACTTTCCATTATGAACCAGACTAAAAACGGCTGCTTTTTCTGCTGTTCCTGAAATAGGCTACCACATCTCTGTCAATCCATGTGCCTCTGTCAGCTTTGTTAACTGTCACTATCAACTGCTATGAGACTAAGCATCCGTTGAAGCTTTCATCCGTTGATGGCTTTATCCATTGATGCTCTAGCAGTGCATCCGTTGAAGCTTTCATACGTTGATGGCTTTATCCGTTGATGCTCTAGTAGTTGAAGCTTTATCCGTTGAAGCACTTATCCGTTGAAGCGTTAGAGACATCCGTTGACACTTCTTCACTTATACAAAATTACAAGGCATGCAATATTTACAATTAGCCCTCCTACTTGTACATCCATTAGTAGTCAACATGACTGATTATCTCCTAACAACATCTAAGAATTACAGCTTGAAACCAGAGAGTGAGATGTGCTACAATACCAAACTTATTGCTAAGTAAGGCTACTCCTTCAACGGATAGCCAAGATGGTCTTATCCGTTGAGGCTACAAACACTAGATTTCTACTTAAGTGTTTTGCTGAACTTATCATCAAACTAATACACATATTCCTAACAATCTCCCCTATTTATGTCTACTAGAACTGTAGGCATAAATTTGGGTTTAGCTTGATGATAACAAAACACTTAACAAATATATAAACTGTAACAAAGCAGAAATTCAAAAGTGCTGCAAAAGTGTATATGCTGAGATGAAATTGAAGAAATACATTGTTTCCAAGGGTGCTCCTTTAGCCTGAGCAAATTACTTTCTTTTCCTTTGATCCCTGGTTTTCTTTCCTAGCCTCCTATCATTCTCCTCTATTTGAAGTTGAAGTTGTCTGTAGAATTCAGCTTCATCTTCTTCATTGATATCTAACTTAGATTGCATATCCTTGAGAGTTTCATTACTGGCAATCTTTAGCTGATCTTCAATTCTGAAAAATCTTCTGACTCCTTTGTTGTCTCTGAACTCCATCAACCAATGAGGTGATTTGTGAATTGTAATACCTCTCTCTGGAATGAGTAAAGTTCTAGGCAAAGCATTGGGCTCCCTCCAAGTTTTCCTTATGTTGGCAATCTTGTTGAGAATCTCAGTCCTGGCAGTTCTGGTAAAGCCAGAATCCTTATGTATGGCTGAGTAGACTCTAATCAAGGTAGTGTAGCCTTCATTCAGAATTCTGTGAAGAGGCCATGTTCTTTCCCCAGCTCCTTTGTATTTGAACACTAGTCTTTCTGGTAGCTGTCTGTAGGCAGCTATTCCCCTTACATCCTCCAGCTCATCCAGATAGAGTTCAATGTCTGAAAATTCTTTTATGTCACAGATGTGAACATAATCATCTTTAGAGGTTTGAGGTTTGGACTTAGGCTTCTGTGTGAATTTGATTGAGGCTTTAGAGGGTGTTGATTTGATTCTTCTTTTCTACTTCTTTGATGGTGGAGAAGAGGTTAGGAAGGTGGGCAATTTGATGGTGTCCCAATCAATTGGTTCCTCCTTGGGAATGATTGTTTCACCATGAATGTTCATGAAGGGGTCAGGTACAATGGGTTCAGGAATAGAGGGTAGTGGTTTGGATATTGATTGGGTTTCTTCAGTCTTATCTACCTTCGTTCTCTTTGCATTGACCTTCTTTCTTTTCCCTTTCTGCCATTCTTCCTTACTTCTTTCCTCCATCTCAGTACCAACCATGTCCCCCATAGCTTCATCTTCACCTTTGTCTTCAATTTCTTTCTGATCTTCAGCCTGACTTGACTCTAGCTGTTTTTCAAGCTTTGCTTGTGCTCTTTTGTCAGCCTTTAGCTGTTTGGCTTCTTCCTTCAACCTTTTGGTTTCTTCCTTCTTGGCTATTGAGAATTTGGGATGTCCTTGCATCACACATATGCTCTTTCCCTCTTTGAAAATAATAGCCATGTTTCTCCTTACAGCCTCATCCATGGTCTCTTTGAGATATGCAATACTTCTTCCTAAAAGCTTGTCCTCATCTGCTTTTGGAAGAGGAAAATCCACCTCTTTTAGAGGATTCTTTGTAGAGTCCTTATTGGATCTGTTGTTGGGCTTGAGAACCATAGGTTGCAGATCTTTGGAAGAAGTTTCTCCATCCTTATGCCTCCCTACTGGCTTGAGTTCCATAATAATTGATTCCACTTTTGTGCTATGCTTCACAGATTGTGATTGAGAAGTTGTAGAACCAAATATTAGTTGCATCTTTTCATCAATCTTCTTCCTTTGCTCTTTGACTTGCAATTCAGCTGCTGCTATCTGGATTAGATCAATTCCATCTAGCTTTCTTTTGACTTGAATTGGTGGAGAAGTTGTGATGACAGGAACTAGCACTTGAGAAATCTGAACTGTTGTAGATGGCTCTCCTTCCCCTTCCCCTTTATTCTCCCCCTTTTTGTTATCATCAAGGGTAGGGGTCAAGCCTTCTGCTTGTGCCAGCTGCATGAGTAGATTTGTTTGAGTTTGTTGATTCTGAAGAATGGTGACCATAGAGTCTTCAATGATTTGAACCCTATCTTCCAATCTGGCCAGCCTCTTGTCAGCATCAGAGGCCTTCCTTAGTCTCCCCAACAAATCTTGCATAGTACCATAGGGTATAACTGAATCCAATTTCTCAGCATTGTAGGATTTCAGATCAGCAATGTCCAGCTTGAGCTCATCCACACTTAGATTTTGCTGGTAATGCTGCAACTGCAAGAGATGCAGAGATTCCAGATGAGCTTGAAGAATTACCTTGGTACCGGCATCCTGAGTCTCCTGAATGGCCTGCTGAATTGTCATGACTTGTTTGACCAAAGTGACACCAAACTCTCCTGGTGTTGATGGTTTTGCCCATGCCCATGTAGGAAGAATAGGAACAGAACTTGGGCCTGCTTCTCCCCCTAAGTTCATGCTCTCATTCAAAGAATTAGAGTCATCATCATTAGAATTTACTCCAAATTCTTCAGATGGCTCACCAGCTTGAGAAGGCAGCCTGTTGACAGCAGCTTTGTCTCTGAGAAGAGATTCTGAAGTGTGTACAATGTGTAGTGTCTGTTCTGCCTCCACATTGCCCTGTGCAGCCAATAATTGATAGGCTGAAACAGGGTGAGTAAAAGTGTCAGCATCCAAGGAAATGTTATCAATGACAGCTTTGTAGTGTTGCTGAAATTATCTTTCCTTATCTGCATCATCCACTTTCATTAACTCACTAGCAATGGCTGGATCCACCCTTATAGCTTCTGTACATGCCTTTCTCTCAATTTCTCTCTTTTCTTGCATCAGGGGCTCCCCCTGGCTCACACACACCCTCACACCCTCACCTTCACCTTCTAAGGTGGCACTCCTCTCACTTACTTTTGCCATGCTGGAAGAAATAGCATGCATTTGGTGACTCTCAACCTCTCCTTTTGCCTGGGAGCAACCCAGCCTCTCACTCAAAAAATCACTCCCTTCCCTCAAGCCTAAAAGTGATTGTACAGTTGTCATGTCCTCTACAGTTGGAGCTATTTCTGTTAAGTGTGTAGAGGCCATCAACGGATAGGGAGTATCCGTTGAAGTGGAAACTGATGGTATCAACGGATAACTGCTGTTAAGCTTATCCGTTGAAGAACAACCACTTGTCAACGGATAAGAGATATCCGTTGAAGAAGGAAATGATGTAGAGATAGAAAGTGATATAATTGTTGAATCTATGTGGATTGATTTTAAGTGAGGTGACACAGATTCTGCAACTACATCTGAAAGAGTTGGCTGATGATCCAACAAATCATCTAAAAGATGATGATCACCAGGTTTTGAGTGGGGCTCCTCCCTGAGTTTTAATGAGGGAGAATCAGGAATTGATGTGAATATCATATCCACATCCAGAGAGGGTGTAGGAGAGTTTGAGGAATGGTGTGTGTCTATATTGAGAGAATGGGGCTGTGATTCCACATTTGCTGGAATCACATCAAGCTGAATTTGAGAAGGCACAGATACTGGTGGGTGTATCTGTGCTGTGTGTGTCCCTTGTGTGGAAACTAGGGTTTTGGCCTTCTTCTTCCTTAAAAAGGCTTGAATTGGTGAATGTGTAGCTTCAGTGTCCCTCCCTCTTTTGTTCTGTGTCCCTGGATGGGGACTATTTTCAATAGTTACATCCTTTTGGGAGGATGCAACTAGGGATGTGCTGGACTCCTTTTGAACCACTACAGTCTTTTGAGAGACTGTGGCTTGGCTGGAATGGGTACCACTCACCTCTCCCACCTTATCCTGGGGGGCTTTTTCATGTTCACCCCTCCCCTCACCACTCACACCCTGTTCACTCCCTTCAGGGTTTATGGTAGTTGTTACAACTGCTGTCTTTTGAGAAACAACAGAGGTAGTTTTCTTTGACTTGAGTTTTGAAACTTTAGATTTGGTGGCTTTGGTAGGAGCCTGTTTGGACAATGACACAGGTTCCATAGCCACACTAGAAGGCAAAGAAACATTGGGGTTGGAAATAGTAGGAGTTATAGAAACATTTACCTCACTTACTTGTGGTGCATTCATGATTAGCAAGTATACCAATGGCACCTGGCTGTTGAGGTTCATTCTCAAAAGGTCTGCAAGGACCCTTTTCTCTTGTGCCCAGCATTTGAGTTTATTATTCTCATTGGATATAACCAAACCTTCAGCAACATGGTTAGCCAATAACATAAAGAATCTAGCAAAGTAGATGTTATGTGGTCTATTAGCTTTGTTACCTAATCTGAAACCTAATTCTAGCATAACACAGTTGCTAAAATTAAAGTACCTATCAGAAACTAGCATATAGAGCATATTAATAAGAGATGAAGTGATAGCATCAAAATTGCTAATCTTCCCAGAGAAAACCTTAATAAAGGCATCTCCAAGAAAACTCCATTCTTTCCTAAGGCCTTTCCTTCTAATACTACCTAAACTAGCAGAATCAAAAGCATAGCCTATGGAATCTAGCATAGCAGAGACATCTTTATCAGTGTGTGGTGTCATGGCATTATTCTCAGGCAACTTAAAGCAAGATTGTAAATCATCACAATTAATGCAATAGTCCTTACCTTTGAGAGAGAAGGCAATAGTCATATATGTGGAGTTGAACTCTGCAGTTGTCCAAATCTCCTCAATCACTTCACAGTAGATGGTTGGGGCTTCCAGCATTGCATAGCTCAGTTTGCAGTTCTTGATGAAGTCCATCATCTTGTGATAATCAGAATGGGCTTCTTTCTTTTCAACCAAGACTATGAAATTATTCTTTTCATAAACAAATCCTGTTTGAGACATAATTTTGACTACTGGTGCCATTGTTGTGAGTAGAGGTTGCAAGGAAGAACTTGAGAATAGAGATAGAAAGAGAATGATAATTGCAAGAAAGCGTAAAGTGAAAATAAGAATTCAGTTGGGCTTTTATACTTTCTTGAATTAAAACACAAATTAATATAATTAAATGATACTTTTAAGTAAGTGAAAGCCGTTCAGGAATAAATGAAACTGTAGAAATTCTGAAAACTATCGTAAATACAAATACATACAACACTGTATATTTGTATCAACGGTTGAGTAAAAGAATCAACGGCTGTGACTCACTAACGTGACACATCAACGGATAAGGTAAATAGTTATCCGTTGATGAACAACACTATTTTATCCGTTAAAGGATAAAATTACCAGAAATGTATTTGTCTTTCAACGGATAATGAATATCCGTTGATAGAACAATTTTGGCTTTCAATGGATAGGGAATATCCGTTGATAGGATAAGTCTTGATTAAAGCCAACTTTGTTCTTGCAGCAAATTCATCTCAGGATACAAGACAGATTACATAGATGACATAGATTATGAATAGTTAAGCATACCTAACTCACTTACTAATATTGTGAATGTTGATTCATCAAGTGGCTTGGTAAATATGTCTGCAATCTGCTTTTCACTTGGAACAAAATGAAGTTCCACTGTACCTTTCATCACATGTTCCCTAATGAAGTGGTACTTGATATCAATGTACTTGGTTCTTGAGTGCTGCACTGGATTTTCAGTAATGGCAATGGCACTTGTGTTGTCACAAAATATTGGAATTTTGTCAACAGTTATACCATAGTCAAATAACTGATTCCTCATCCACAGTATTTGTGCACAGCAACTACCAGCTGCAATGTATTCAGCTTCAGCTGTTGATGTGGAAACAGAATTCTGCTTCTTGTTGAACCATGATACAAGCTTGTTTCCTCGAAATTGACAGGTGCCTGTTGTGCTTTTCCTGTCTAATTTTCAACCTGCATAATCTGCATCTGAGTAGCCAATTAGATCAAAACCAGACTCTCTAGGGTACCAAATTCCTAGATTTGGAGTCCCTTTGAGATATCTGAAAATTCTTTTAATAGCCACTAAGTGAGATTCTTTAGGGTCAGCTTGAAATCTAGCACAGAGACATGTAGAAAACATAATATCAGGTCTACTGGCAGTTAAATATAAAAGTGAGCCAACCATGCCTCTATAACTTGTAATATCCACAGACTTTTCAGCCTTGTTTAATTCAAGCTTGGTGGCAGTGGCCATGGGAGTTTTTGCAGGTGAACAATCCATTAAGTTAAACTTCTTTAAAAGATCATAAATATATTTAGTTTGACTAATGAAAATTCCACCACTAACTTGTTTAACTTGTAAACCAAGAAAGTAAGTTAGCTTTCCCATCATGCTCATTTCATATTTACTTTGCATTAATTTAGCAAACTTTTTACAAAGTTTATCATCTGTAGATCCAAATATAATATCATCTACATAAATTTGTACAAGTATCTTAGATCCATTAATATTTCTAAAGAAGAGAGTTTTGTCAACAGTACCTCTTGTGAAGTGATTATCTAGAAGGAACTTTGATAAAGTCTCATACCAGGCTCTAGGTGCTTGCTTTAGTCCATAGAGTGCTTTCAACAAATAATACACATTGTCTAGAAAATTTGGATCTTCAAAACCTGGAGGTTGGCTTACATAAACTTCTTCCTCCAATTCCCCATTTAGAAATGCACTCTTGACATCCATCTGATAGACTTTGAAATTGGCATTAGCTGCATAGGCTAGAAAGATTCTGATGGCTTCAAGTCTTGCAACTGGAGCAAATGTTTCATCAAAATCTATTCCCTCTTGTTGAGAATAGCCTTTGGCAACCAATCTGGCTTTATTCCTTATGACAATGCCATTTTCCTCTATCTTGTTTCTGAATACCCATTTTGTGTCAATAGAACTCTTGTTCTTTGGCTTGGGTACCAGCTTCCACACTTTGTTCCTCTCAAATTGGTTTAGCTCCTCTTGCATAGCTAAAATCCAATCTGGATCCAAAAGAGCTTCTTCCACTCGCTTAGGTTCCTCCTGTGATAGAAAGCTACTATACAGACATTCATCTTGAGTAGCCCTTCTAGTTTGTACTTTAGATGTAGCATCACCAATGATCAGTTCAAAAGGGTGATTCTTGGTCCATTTCCTTTGAGGTGGTAGATTAGCCCTTGATGAGGTTGCCTCAATATTGTCATGATGTGAGATAGAATGTTGATTTGTTGAAACTCCCCCTGAGTTGCTGATCCTTTGAAAGGAATTGGGAGTTCTATCAACTGATGAGGTGAAGTGATTATCCGTTGACAGACTGTGATCAACGGATGCTTCGTTATGAACTTCAACGGATGATGCACTTTGTCTTTCAACGGATGCTGCATTGCTTCTTTCAACAGAAGCTGAATTTTGACTTTCAACGGATGCAGCATTATGTGCATTATCCAAAGGAAGACTCTGGTTTCTTCTTGAGATGCCTTCTTCATCATTCTCATCTTCACTATCATCACAATATATCTCAATATTGTCAAATTTGAGTCCTTCATGATGTCCCTCATCTGTTAGTCCATCAATCTTTTTATCATCAAACACAACATGTACAGATTCCATGACAATGTTGGTTCTTAGATTGTAGACCCTATATGATTTTCCAGCAGAATAACCAACAAATATTCCTTCATCAGCCTTTGCATCAAACTTTTCTTTGTGATCAGATTGATTCCTTAAGATGTAACATTTGCAACCAAAGACATGTAGAAAGTTTAAAGTTGGTTTTCTTCTCTTGAATAATTGATAGGGAGTCATGCATTTTGCTTGATTGATTAAAGAAATATTCTGAGTGTAACATGCACAGTTAACAGCCTCAGCCCAAAAATAAGTTGGGAGCTTTGACTCCTCAAGCATTGTCCTTGCAGCTTCAATTAGTGATCTGTTCTTCCTTTCCACCACACCATTTTGTTGTGGAGTTCTTGGAGCTGAGAACTCATGCATGATCCCATTTACTCCACAGAACATCTTCATGGTTGAATTCTTGAACTCAGTTCCATTGTCACTCCTAATATTCCTTACTTTGAAATCAGGATGATTGTTGACTTGCTTGATATGATTGATGATGATTTCACTAGCTTCATCCTTTGATCCAAGAAAATAAACCCATGAAAATTTTGAGAAATCATCTACAATCACTAGGAAGTATCTTTTCCTTGAAATTGACAATACATTGACTGGTCCAAAAAGATCCATGTGTAGAAGTTGCAGTGGTTCATCAATTGCAGATTTAAGCTTCTTACTGAATGATACTTTCTTTTGCTTTCCTTTCTGACAAGCATCACACAGTCCATCCCTTGTGAATTCCACTAGAGGCATTCCTCTAACTAAGTCCTTTTTGACTAGATCATTCATTGTCTTGAAATTCAAATGGGACAGCTTCTTGTGCCATAGCCAACTTTCAACTGGACTTGCTTTGCTGAGAAGACAAGTAATGGATTCTGCATCTGTAGAGTTGAAATCAGCTAAGTACACATTTCCTTTTCTAACTCAAGTTAGAACCACTTTATTGTCCTTTTTACTTGTGACAATACAGGCTTCAGAATTGAAGGAAACAGTATTCCCTTTGTCACATAGTTGACTGATGCTCAATAAATTGTGTTTGAGACCATCAACCAATGCAACTTCATCAATGATGACATTTTCTTTTGAAATCAAGCCATATCCCATAGTGAATCCTTTGTTGTCATCTCTAAAGGTTATGCTAGGGCCAGCTCTCTCCTTAAATTCTGTGAGCAGGGTGAAATCTCCTGTCATGTGTCTTGAACAACCACTGTCCAAGTACCATAGATTCCTTCTTTGTCCCTGCACACAACAAAATCAATCAAGTTGATTTTGGTACCCAAGTTTCCTTGGGTCCAGCCTTGTTAGTCTTTTTCCTAGACTTCATTCCTCCTGCATCTTTTGACTTAGGTAACTTTGGGTCAACCTTGGTCTCAGATGTGGTTGGTTGAAGTGTAGGGTTAGTCACAGAATCATTTAACACATTTGATTGAATTTGATAAGGCATAGGTTGTGCAAACATGTTATTCCACATAGGCATATTGTATGGCATTTGAGGCATACTAAATGCAGTAAAGTAAGGATTGTTAATGTATGGCATGTTTGCAAAATGTGCATGGGGATTCTGGTGAGACATAATAGGCATAGCATGCAGAGGTGACATAGACATGTTAGGCATGGAGGGATTTGAAGGCATGGGAGCATTTTTAACAGATTTGCAATTATCAGATAGGTGATTAACACTTTTACAATGTACACAGCTTTTTCTAGGAGCATACCTATCAGGTGTGTAATTGTTATGTTTATTAATCCCTACCTTCCCATTTCTTTTAGATTTTCTTTTAGTTTCCTTCTTATCCTCAACCAACTTAGGCCTTTCTTTCAACTGATCTAAAGTCATGTGTCCTATATTCACCTTACTGACATCTCTGGATGTGCTAGCTCCTTCTTTGACAAAGTTCTTGAGAGTTGAATCATTCTTTTTATTTTTAAAAGAACTTGCCTGTTTTAATTGATGAGCCTTCAACGGATGCTCCTTTTCTTCCTTTAACGGATAACTTTCATCATCCGTTGATTCCACATCCGTTGACAATCCATCAATTAATTCTAACTTCTTTTTGTTTTTCTTCCAGGCATCCTCACAGAATGATTCAATTCCCTGAACCTTGGCAATTTGAACACCAACATCCCTAGATGTTTTCCAGGCCTTGATTACCTCTTGCTCACTTTCTAACTATTTAGAAAGAATTTCTACTTTCTTAACAGCTTCTTCTAGTTCACTCTCGACAGTCAAGCATTTAAGTTTAATCTTTTCAAGCTCAATTACCTGACTCTCTAACACAGCATTCCTATCACTTAAAAACACATTATTTTCTTTGATCCTAGTGTTTTCTTTAGCTAGTGATTTAAGAGAAACACGCAAATGATATAATTCATTGGACATATCATTTATGGCTTTATTGCATTCATGTTTAGAAAGCTGAGAGAGATCAGTAGTAATTACCTGGTTGCTTGATGAACTAGTTTCATTTTCATCAGAATTAGCCATCAGGGCTAGGTTGACATATTCCACATCATCATCTTCATTTACCCCATCTGCTGCCCAATCATCTTGAGTGAGAAAAGCTCTTTCCTTTTGTTTGAGCAAATCAAAATACTTCCTTTTGTAATCAACTTGCTCAAATTTCTTTTTCTCAGAATTTGGCTTCCTACACTCACTTGCAAAGTGTCCACTAATGCCACAGTTATAACATCTGAACTTTGATTTGTCCACCATGTTTTTGTTTGGCTTAGTGAACTTTGTGTTTTTCCTGAACTTCATCTTTGCAAACCTCCTGGATAGAAAGGCCAGATGTTCATCAATATCATCAGATTCATCCTGACTGGAATTGTCTTCATCCTCAGCAACTTGCTATTTACCCTTGCTTGATTCTGATTTGCTTGTGCCAATTTTGAGACTTGGCATTGTCTTTTCCTCATTTCTGGCTTCAACTTTTTCACTGTCAGCTACAAGTGCAACTGATCCTCCTTTTCTCTTTCCCTTTTTCAACAACTCATCTTGCTCCATCTCAAGTTCATAAGTCTTCAAAATTCCATATAACCTTTCAAGTGTGAAGTCCTTATAATCTTGAGAATTTCTTAGAGAAACAGTCATAGGCTTCCATTCCTTTGGTAGAGACCTTAGAAATTTTAAATTGGAGTCCTTGACTTGGTACACTCTCCCATACAGCTTTAATCCATTCAATAGTTTCTGAAATCTGTTGAATGTATCATTCAATGATTCTCCTTCTTCAAAATGAAAATATTCATATTGTTGAATGAGAAGCTGCATTTTGTTTTCTCTAACTTGCTCAGTGCCATCACAGATAAGCTGCACAGTATCCCAAATTTCCTTAGCAGTTTGGCTATTGATGACATTGTCAAACATATCTTGATCCAGGCCATTAAACAAAATGTTCATGGCTTTCTTGTCCTTGTGGACCTCTTCAATATCTTCAACAGTTCATTCTGCCTTTGGCTTGGGAATAGACTGTCCAACAGCAACTGTAGCAGTAGCAGCTGTGGCCACCTTGTGTGGGATGTGAGGACCATTCTCAATGCAGTTGATGTAGCTTTCATCTTGAGAGAGAAGATGTAAATGCATCTTCACCTTCCAGTGATGATAGTTATCTCTTTCCAGGATTGGAATCTTTACACCAATATCCTTCTTACTCATGCTGTTAGCAGAATAGATCTTTAAACTCTTCGTATGTTAAGAGCTTGCTCTGATACCAATTGTTATTCCCAGTGGACTAACAATGAGATTTACAGAAGGGGGGGTTGAATGTAAATCTCAAAACTTTTTCAAGTTTTGAGCAATTTGTAAGACTAAGTGTTTGAGTGATCAAATGTGTGTAAATTGCTTGGAGCTGATGCAGACAGATATATATTTAAACACAAATGTAATGAACACAAAGAACTTAAAAACTTTTCTGGTGGATTTGTTGTTCCACCAGAGATGTGTTATTTCAGAAAATCTGTGATTCAAAATTAAATCACAGCTGCTTCCTAGTACAAACTAGATGATTTTCTCTCTTGATATTTCTAAACAGCTCAGGGAAAATTCACATCTAATTACTAGCTGCTACTTGGTTTATATAACGCCAAGTTTACAAGTGAAGACAAAGATAAAGTACAATAGGACAATAGTTCTCCACTTGTTTCTGTTCCATTTTTATCCAGTGTAATATGGAATTATCTGTTGACTTTCCATTATGAACCAGACTAAAAACAGCTGCTTTTTCTGCTGTTCCTGAAATAGGCTACCACATCTCTGTCAATCCATGTGCCTCTGTCAGCTTTGTTAACTGTCACTATCAACTGCTATGAGACTAAGCATCCGTTGAAGCTTTCATCCATTGATGGCTTTATCCGTTGATGCTCTAGCAGTGCATTCGTTGAAGCTTTCATCCGTTGATGGCTTTATCCGTTGATGCTCTAGCAGTTGAAGCTTTATCCGTTGAAGCACTTATCCGTTGAAGCATTAGAGACATCCGTTGACACTTCTTCACTTATACAAAATTACAAGGCATGATGTAATAACCCCAATTTTTGAGAAATTTTGAAACCCTTATGAATAGTGTTTTTGCTGAACGAGAAAACTTTTCATGCCACACTATGTAGGGGTTCTGATATGGATATTCTGAGATTTTATTAGTACTTTATATGGGATATAAGTGTATGTAAAGATCGTCAGAATCCAATTCCGAACACTTTGATTTTTCCCGGAAATCCACTAGATACGGAGAGAATTGAGTATAAGGTAACATGATTAAAAGGATTTAAATTCAAGGATTATAAGAGAGGATCATAAAAGGAATATAATGTATTGAGAAAGGTTAAGGGAACCCAAGTAATAAGATCCCGGGTATGATCCCTCAAACGATAAACGAGAACGAAAGTTAAGTGAACCGTATAACAGATCAGCGGTCATTAGCCAAGTAATTAAGAGCTAATCAAAGAGGTTAGTGATGATGATGTCACCACACCAACAAGAAGATGACAAGTGTGGGAAGATGACATAGGAGGATGACATAAGCATGACCAAAGGGAAGGTATTGTTGGTTGATTTCAAGCCACACAAATTTTACCATGGTTAAAAGGTAATTAACAAAACAAAAGGATATCAACCAAGCTTTTTATGCACAAAGATCAAGAAAACAAAGCAAGCTTCTCTCTCCCCCCTTTTCATCTTCTTCATTTCGAATTTTTCACCAAAATGGTGAATTAGAAATTCAAAACACAAGCTATACTCCATGGAAAATTATAAGGTTTGTTTCTTTGGATCCTATATTTCATAACTAAGAAGAGCAAGTAGTTTGAGTGCTTGAATCAAAGGTTTTCTATCTCAAACAAATCATTTTAGTTTAGGGTGAATAGTAACTTTCAAGAACAAATTTGTGATTCTTGATTTTATTTGCAAGGTCAAGGTAGCTTAAGCATATATTAAGGCTTCCATGGACATTCCAAGGATCTTTCATGGATTAAAAGCTTCAAGGAAGGTATAATCTCTTAACCAATATTTGTTATTGAATGTTAAGAGCATAATATGAGTAATATAGTTCATGAGAGGCTTGATGGTTGTGTATGTAGAGATTAGTTGGTTTTGGGTTGTTTTTGGAGTTGTAAATCTTGGTTGTTGATTAATGAACTTAAGTGTAGTTTAAATTCATGATAAAGAATAGTATAAATTGTTAATGTTGAGTTGTTGGGGCTGTTATGATAAAGTATGGATGGAGTTTTGATTGGGTTGTGAATTGGGATTGATTGGTGGTTGAATTGGTTGGTAAAATTTTGGGAAATCGCGTAAACATAGCCGTCGTAATGTCCGATTTTCTTTGGACTGTTTTTGTGCATAACATTAGGACCCGAGAACCCACTGCTAGATTATTACCACTGCCATGTTTAGATAGCTCATGTTACGAGCTTCGTTTTGATATGTAGTTCGTTTGATTCCGATGTACGGTTTAGGAAAAACGACCGTTTTAAGTAACGGCGTTTCGCGAACGAAACATTTCCCCTCGCCTTACTTTGAAACCTTGGTTAAAGACCTTAAAGGACTAATTGGAGTATGAAACAATTATGTAAGGTGGATTAGGTAGTTGGTAAGGTACTCGCGAAAGAATCTCCATAAAACCCTTAATGGTTAATTTATTAAAAATGGTGGAGCCGAGAGTACTCGAGCGACTTAAGTAAACCGTTAAGCGTGAAAGCGAACATTAGGACTCTAAATGGTTAAAGTCTAGTTTCTTAAGCGACCGGGGTTTAATTCCGACTTATGTTGTTGTTCATAGGTTATCGGACCCACTCTAAGCGTAAGTCTATCCGGGAGCACTCAGGCAAGTATTCTATCCGTTATACTGTTGTTGTGATGTATACGTTTGTATATGCATTATCTTGCGATAGATGCATGTTGGTTATTTAGCAAATTCTTGCGATATATTGTAGCATGTGATATGGTATATATGCATGCCAGTTTCATATTCTTGAAATATATATCTGTTGGTTCAGTTGATAATACCTATGCTAGAGGATAGCGGTATCTTGCATACACCCTTAGTATAGGGACCCAAAGGTGAAAATATTTTCTAAAACCGGGAGTCGAGGATCCCGAGTAGAGTTTATATGGATATGGATATATATATATATATATATATATATATTTATATATATATATGGTTATAGTTTTTCCAAACTATTAATCGAATAAGGTTTATTCGATAACTTTAAACTTTATTTTATTATCGAGTATTATTTCGAATATTATTCGAAGGCGTATGACTCCTTTATATTATTTAATGAATATTATTTTGAATATTCATTCGAGGACTTAAGACTCTTTTATATTATTTAATGAATATTATTTGAATATTTATTCGAGGGTTATGACTCAGTTTATTTTATTATTTCAATATGATTTGAATATTCATCGGAGGACTTATGACTCCTTTATTTTATTTAATGAATATTATTTATAATATTCATTCGAGGTATTATGACTCAGTTTATTTTATTTATTGAATATTAATTGAATATTCATTTGAGGATCTATGACTCCGATTATTTGCTGAAATATATTCTTTATTTTATTAAAGAATAAGGTGTTAATAATCAAACTTATTTTCGATTATTCAAATAAAGATAATACTTTCATATAAGTATATCTTTGGTTATTTAATACTCGTTTCAAGTATAAATTTTAATACTTCTACTTCAATTATTTTTATAAAGACTATTCTTCATGGGAATATTATTTAATTAATAATATTCAGATATTTTCTAATATTCTGGGGACTGATTTACTTCATTAAATCAGCCTTACTCCAAACACTCTTTAAAGTGTTTTCGAGTCTTCAAAATGGTTTTTAAAAGTCAGAGCGGATCCCAAAACTCATTTTTATATTTAAGATCTTCCTTTTTAAAGGGGATTTAAATACCCGCTCAAAACCTGGGAAATCCGGCTCTGTGGTGTATTTTATATTCGCAACAAGGTTGCAGATTTGGTAAATGAATTGATTACTTGCCCAAAGTTCGGGAAGTAAGCCCCTCTCATTGAGTCGGCATAAGCGACAGGCCGAGGTACGGTCTATTATTGTGTAAGTGGCTCAGTGGGAGTCCATCAAATGCATAGGTGGCTGAGTGGCAGTCCAGCATAGGTCTTAATTATGACCAGGGTGATGACCAGTGGGGAATTCGTCCATCTACTAGTAGAAAAGGTTACTTATTGGTATCTTTGCCTGATCAGCGAGATATCGGGTTTATGCCAAAATTCTTTTCCTTTCCAAAATTCATTGGATGTTTTAAACTCTGTTCATACTTTGCATAACAGAGGTTCCAGGAAATGTTTAAAGGGATATATATATGTGGATATATATATATATCGGGGCTAAATAAAGTATCTCATAACTTTTTCATTCAATAATATTTCAAAGATTGAATCTATTCAAGTCTTATCTTGTGGTCTCATCAGTGGGATGAACTTTTGAAATTGATTATAACTTGAACGGTGGTAGTTCAAGTAGTATTTGGGAATGATATAAGTGTAGCGAAGTATTTGGTAACTTCATCTTTTAAACTTATATCTAATTAATAATTGTCTTATGAATGACAAAGATTTTCAGAAAAACGTTGAGACAAGGTTAGATATATGAGATCACCTTGCAACGATATTTTTATACAGTTATACAATGGGACTTTGTGTATATTATGCATGGAAGAGGACTTCCATCATTTTGAAAAGTATATATGTATATATACTGAATATTTTGCGACTTCATCGCATTAAGATATCAAACTTGGTTCATTTCTTTTGACCAAGATTTTCATGAGTATTATGAGTAGACTCATATACTATTAATCATTATACATATTATTTTGGTGGGCTTGCTGCTCACCCTTGCTTTCTTCTTTCATCACACAACAACAGATAGAAAAGATGAACAGAACCAAGCTCCCGATTCGCAAGCGATTAGGAGACGTTCCGCAGTTTTCTAGAAGCATTGATGCCGCCGTAGCTGAGGTAGGAACTACCAATAGGCTAGGCTTTCAACTTTTGATGGACCAGATTTATTTATATTTATGAATTGTAATAATGGCAAAGAAATGTAAATTTATTCAGAAAACCTTTTAAGGTGTATTGGCAGATAATTGTGGAATAAAACGACTTGTGGTTATTTTTGGATGTTCATCTCTGAGACTATAACGTGTGGTGTGTGTGTTTATTATGGGGTCACAGTACAGAGTAGTTGAGTAATTATTAAGATTGGGTGTTATTAAGGGAAATGGAACTCGTGACGACCCGGATCCCCGACCCCGGATCTGGGGGTGTTACAGAAATGGTATCAGAGCTAAGCGTTATAAACCTCAGAGATGATGGGACGTTAAGATAATAAGTTCACTAAGATAATAAGAACTCTTGCCAAGTTCATAGTCGGACTACCTAACGTAGTACTGACAGTTAAAACCCTTATGGGAACCCTTATAAATGTAGCGATAGAAGCGTAGTTCGTTATCGTATATGGTAGCGGGACTCCGAACCCTGAAGTTGAGGAACATCAACGCGATGATGTTTTATTATTTATTGGGGATCAGATTATGGATCCGATAGAGCATCCTAACGCGGGACCGGATGATGTTGATATTGAGGATGTAGCGGTTGAGGATGTTGTCCTAGAGGGATAGTTGTTGAGGAGGATCCCATGGAGGATCCTGACAAGATTGGATAAAGGACCACTGATGAATTGATGACCATGGTTAGGTCGACTACCAGAGGTAGGATTGGCCGGTCACTACCGGAGGTTCGTTCAAGTTTGTAAAGATAGTAACCCCTTTAACGCGGCTTACTCGTAAGACTGAGAAGTTCGAATGGATAGAGAAATGCGAGAACAGCTTTCAAGAACTGAAGCAGAGGTTGGTGATGGCCCCTATGCTGGCATTGCCGGATGAAAAAGGAGATTTTGTGATTTGTAAGTGACGCTTCGCATAAGGAATTAGGGTGCTTCTTAGCACAGCAAGATAATCACGTCTGCGTCAAGACAATTAAGGTAATATGAAATTTGATATCACCGCCCATGAGCTTAGGCTCGTGGCAATAGTTTTACCCTAAAGATTAGAGGCACTACTTGTATGGAGAGAAGTGCAAGATTTACACAAACCATAGGAGCTCTAGTACCTTTTTACGTAGAAAGAGCTCAATATATGCCAGAGGAGGCAGTTAGAGCTAATCAAGAATAATGATTGGGAGATTCTTTATCATTCGGGGAAAGCCAATATGGTGGCTGATGCCCTTAGTAAAAAGGAGAGACTCAAGATGATAATGTCTTTTGGAGAGTTTATAAGAGATTTTGAGAAAATGGAAATAAAAGTGAAGGTAACCGGAGCCGGTACCGAAAAGCTGTTTGAGATTGCAATACAGCTCGAATTATTGGAAAAGATCATATTGTGCCAGAAAAAGTTATGAATGAAGGCAGAGAGCCAACAATTAGATAAAAGATTAATATCGAGAAAGATGGTAAGGGAATAATGAGGTATTCCTATAGAATTTGGGGTTCCAAATGTTTAAGAGCTTAAAGATGAAATCTTAGATGAAAGCTAGTTTGAGGAATAAGAGTTAGAGCAAACCCTGAATGTGATAGTCAGGGAGGACGCCATCAAGATAGAAGGAACCCATAACATAATGAAGTGGAAAATGAGGATTTTAACGTACAAGATAACCCCAAGTATGGGAGAAGGATGAAACATTCCATACTAAGGAAATGGAAAGTCGAGTAAGGAAAGGAGACCCGAGACGGTACTCCAATATGGCAATTCATGGACCTGTCTAAAGAGAACTTAGACTATTATCCCCAACCACCACCCTGAGGGGACAATGCGGCAGGAAATTCTTTCATGACCTTTAAAGCGTTAAGCTCTCAGAGTTCCAAGGAACAAGTTGACCTAGTCGAGGCAAGAGCCTGGCTAAAGGAAATATAGGAATCATTTGAGATTCTAAATGATTGACGAACCACAAAGGACTGTTTTTGTCACTTACCCTCCTAAGAGAGAGGCCACCCGCTGGTGAAAGACCAAGAAAGGTACGGAGCCAGAGGTTATGATAAACTGATTAAAGTTCAGCCAATTGTTTTCGGGAAAGTAATTCCCAAGGTTATGGAGAGAGTGTAAAAGCTTTAGAGCCAGAACAAAGGCAGACGAGTATGATGAATTGTGAATTTAAGTTGTAAAAGTTGTCAAGATTCGTTCTAAGGACACGAATCCGGAATGACGGGATGTTTGAAATCAATGCTTATGTTGTGTTGGTTCATGAAATAATGATAAGAGAAAGGGAAATAAAAAGGGACTGAAGTGGAAAGGGATATAAAGGCAAAAGAGTTTGAGGTATGATAAGGGAGTCAGGTATGAGGAAACCCTAAAGACTCATAGCAATAGAAATAGAAAAGTATGTAATCGTCAGGATGATGATGATCCACCATGAGTTAAAATTGATGGTTGAAGGCATAAGAGATACATATATTGTACCCCCTTTAAGTTGGGAGGATTCGAGGAAACCTTGAGATAGTTCGAAGGATAAATATTGAGACACGGATAGACTGAGGAGACAAGAAAGTAAGAAATCAGGAAAAAAAAAATTGGATGAAGGAAGTGACCTTCAATAATGTGAAATGTAAGACCGGTGGCTCGATACCCAGAAAGGGAGACGCCAGGTATGAGAGATATCCCAACATTGAGATGACTGTGGAGATAAACAACAAAAGTAAATTAGGAATTATTAAGAAGAGGTTCACGTTGAACATGACCAATATCTTCCAGAACATCCATGTTATCATTACCAAATCAGGAAAGAAAAGCGGATGACCATTGTTATCTTTTGGAGGCCATATGGATTGACCTCAATTTGAATAAGGATGTTATTATGAAGTTAGGTATAGACTATCGAGGTGGGAATGATTGAATAGGACACCCTTATCAGGGATATATGACTTGGGTTATCCATAGAAGGATGCAGGTACCTTTTAAAGGTGGAATTAAGGCTAGAACATCGGTAACTTAAAATGAATCCTAGGGGAATGCATAAAGGTTTGCATTTCACCCTTAATAGGGACGGTATGAGTTTTGACAGTATGATTTGGAAAGGGTTAAGGTAACAATAACCTTTAAGAATTAGTGGAGAAATTTTCAGAAATATATAGACAATGGTTCTAGTAATAGTAAATGGTATTTTGATATGCCCTGTATTTAGGGAACACAGGAGGAACGATTGAAGGATAACCTTAGAGGTTTCCAAGGAGAAAGGTAATATTCAAAATTCTCAGGAATAAAAATGTGGATAAAGGAAATATGACGTAATTATAATGATGCCAAGTGGGGCACGTGTTAAACCACGAGAAAGTATGGATCGAACCAGTAATGGTCGAAATTGTTCAGGGCAATTAGGACTTAAGATAAAAGATGTTCTAAGTATGATTGAGAGTCAGTCTTGACAGTGATTAGCCTCTAAAGACTGAGGCAATAACTTATGGAAAAATGGTGATATTTTTTTTCCCATCTGATTTTAAGGAAAACATCTTCACTCAAGCAGTGATCGGAAATAAGGTAGAAAATTTATTTGGAGGTGGTTAAAATGACATTGACTGTAAGGAAATTTTACTATCAGGAAAGGCCAAAGAGGTGGCCGACACTTTAAAGGTAAGTGGATAATTATAGGCGCGTGTGCCAAAAGAAAACAGTGATGATGGTTAAAAATGTGAAGGTTGAATTATGGTTTGGATGATTGACATTCCTTCTGATGACTGTGCAATACCCAACCGTAATAGTAGTTGGTAAAGGTTTAATTCGTGTAATCGCCATGAACGGGCTATCTATCTTAGGAGGTCCTATCTTGGGATAAGCCAGGACCATGTTTCCAAAAGGACTAGACGAACCTTTGAGTAAGTCTTCTATTTAAGGCATATGATTTAGAATGGTATTAACCTGCTATCGTTGCTTTGAGCGAAACTCTTCTGCAATTTTATCTGCTTCATGTCATGTATGTATGTCAGAATCAGGAGTGTACTCCATGAATCAAGAATGGTGATTATGTTAACTCCTTAGAAGAATTAGATGCGACATATATGGACTCTGTATGGTTAAATATTAAGATTTCATGGAAAGTGAATGATGACAGTAGTTCAGTTGTGGACCATAGTAAGGCAGCAATGATTCTGCGAGTAATGAGCTGGTTACAACCGTGAGAGTTGTATTGGAATGGGTGTTGAGATTGAGTACCACTAATCGGGTAGTGGTAGTGTATAAGTTATCATTGATAGACTAATTAAGTAGAGTATCTACCTATTGAATATTTATTCCCTCTTATGAAAAGAGAGTCGTATTACTATATGAGGAAGGTTGCGGTGCAAGCATAGAATTCTATTAACGATGATGTCTAGAATGAGATCCCAGATTCGATTTTCGATATCAAGGGAGTTTCAAAGGTGATTATGTATAAGCTCGAGGAAGAGTGTGGGTCCATAGAATGATGGACGGGATAGCGAAAATATTTAGGCACGTGAAATGCGATGCTATAATACTTGTTGTTGATATAAATACATATATGTTTTGTTCTTCTATGACAAACCTCTATAGTTCAGAGGTAGATTCCAAGCCAGATATTTTATGGCAATAAATTTTTTTTTATGAATATACAATTCTCTTCAGTTCGTTCTTTTCTCTTCTTTTCATTTCATGTAATCTGAGAAGAACAACCCTTCCAGAAAGGGGAGGTATTGCCGAATGACTATCTATCTGTGTGATAGAAGCCTAGTAGGATACCATCTATTGTTTAATTGCTTGTCAAGTACTAAAGGTTGGCCACCTTCTGTACTAACTATGCAATAGGACAAGTGTTCGTGATCATAGTGATCTCTCAACAAATTCCTTTACTTCTATTTGATTGATCAAATTCCGGAAATAGAAACAACTGAAAAAGGAGTAATAAAGTGGTGGTAGTATGCGGAATGGGAACACGTTCGTGATACTAAGGTTGACGTGGTTATTAAAAGGTTATAGAACGATAACGAGCAAAAGTATAACCAGTATAATATTAGGAACGGAAGGTGATAGCGATTACGAACTGGAAAAGAATGGGTATTGAGAAGCAAGAGCTCTAATGATTGGAAGCTATGATGAGAGTCTGTGTAATAGACTTGAAAGAATTTGGAATGATCACTTAATTCGGATTGAGTTATCTTACGACAATAGATCATATGTCATTATCGAGATGTCGCCTTATGAGATCCTTGAAGGAAGACAATGTCGATCTCCCTTATGTTAGGATGAAGTTGTAGAGCGCAAGATGCTCGGACCCGCAGTAGTCCAAAGGACCAAGGGTATGATAGATCTAATCAGAGGACGGCTGGTAGTAGCCCAAGATGGACATGATAAGTATGTTGATTTGACACGAAAGGACAAAGAGTATGAAATAGGGGACCTATAATGTTATAGGTATCCCTTGGAAAGGATTGATGAGGTTCGGAAAGGAAGAAAAGCTAAGTCTACAATTTGTTGGACCCTTGGATATATTAAGACGTTTGGGAAGTTAGCATATGAGCTAGCCCCAACCCCGAACATGTAGCAGGTCGTAACGTGTTTCACGTATCAATGTTAAGGAAGTGAAATTCAGATGCCAGATAAATAGAGGCATATGAGCGCATAGATATGTAACCCGACGTAACCTATATGGAGCAACCAGGAAGGGTTATAGAGTGAAAAGGGAACAAGTGCTTTGGAGAAGGGTTATCAAACTATTCGGAGTTTGATGGAAGAACCACAATGTGGGAAAATTTACTTGAGAGTTAGAAAATGTAATGCTAAGAAAGTATCCCCATTTGTTTTCTATTTGATTCCGGGACGGAATCCTTTTAAGGAGGGGAGACTGTAATAACCCCAATTTTTGAGAAATTTTGAAACCCTTATGAATAGTGTTTTTGCTGAACGAGAAAACTTTTCATGCCACACTATGTAGGGGTTCTGATATGGATATTCTGAGATTTTATTAGTACTTTATATGGGATATAAGTGTATGTAAAGATCGTCAGAATCCAATTCCGAACACTTGATTTTTCCCGGAAATCCACTAGATACGGAGAGAATTGAGTATAAGGTAAACATGATTAAAGGATTAAATTCAAGGATTATAAGAGAGGATCATAAAAGGAATATAATGTATTGAGAAAGGTTAAGGGAACCCAAGTAATACGATCCCGGGTATGATCCCTCAAACGATAAACGAGAACGAAAGTTAAGTGAACCGTATAACAGATCAGCGGTCATTAGCCAAGTAATTAAGAGCTAATCAAAGAGGTTAGTGATGATGATGTCACCAACACCAACAAGAAGATGACAAGTGTGGGAAGATGACATAGGAGGATGACATAAGCATGACCAAAGGGAAGGTATTGGTTGGTTGATTTCAAGCCACACAAATTTTACCATGGTTTAAAGGTAATTAACAAACAAAAGGATATCAACCAAGCTTTTATGCACAAGATCAAGAAAACAAAGCAAGCTTCTCTCTCCCCCCCCTTTTCATCTTCTTCATTTCGAATTTTTCACCAAAATGGTGAATTAGAAATTCAAAACACAATCTATACTCCATGGAAATTATAAGGGTTTTGTTTCTTTGGATCCTATATTTCATAACTAAGAAGAGCAAGTAGTTTGAGTGCTTGAATCAAAGTTTTCTATCTCAAACAAATCATTTAGTTTTAGGGTGAATAGTAACTTTCAAGAACAAATTTGTGATTCTTGATTTTATTTGCAAGGTCAAGGTAGCTTAAGCATATATTAAGGCTTCCATGGACATTCCAAGGATCTTTCATGGATTAAAAGCTTCAAGGAAGGTATAATCTCTTAACCAAGATTTGTTATTGAATGTTAAGAGCATAATATGAGTAATATAGTTCATGAGAGGCTTGATGGTTGTGTATGTAGAGATTAGTTGGTTTTGGGTTGTTTTTGGAGTTGTAAATCTTGGTTGTTGATTAATGAACTTAAGTGTAGTTTAAATTCATGATAAAGAATAGTATAAATTGTTAATGTTGAGTTGTTGGGGCTGTTATGATAAAGTATGGATGGAGTTTTGATTGGGTTGTGAATTGGGATTGATTGGTGGTTGAATTGGTTGGTAAAATTTTGGGAAATCGCGTAAACATAGCCGTCGTAATGTCCGATTTTCTTTGGACTGTTTTTGTGCATAACATTAGGACCCGAGAACCCACTGCTAGATTATGACCACTGCCATGTTTAGATAGCTCATGTTACGAGCTTCGTTTTGATATGTAGTTCGTTTGATTCCGATGTACGGTTTAGGAAAAACGACCGTTTTAAGTAACGGCGTTTCGCGAACGAAACATTTCCCCTCGCCTTACTTTGAACATAGGTTAAAGACCAAAAAGGGTTAATTAATGTATGAAACAATTATGGTAAGAGTGTTAGGCAGTTGGTAAGACACTCGCGAAGGAATCGCCTTAAAATTCGTAATGGTTAATTTATTAAAAATGGTGGAGCCGAGGGTACTCGAGTGACTTAAGAAAATCAGTAAGCGCAAAACAAGCGTTAGAGTCTAAGTTAGTTAAAGTATAGATTTACAAGTGACTTTGGTTTAATTCCAACTTACTTGTTGTTTATAGGTTACCAGACTCGTCCCGAGCCATTCGTAACCCCCAGTCGCTCAGGCAAGTTTTCTACCCGTTATACTGTTGTTGTGATGAATATATATATATATGCATTATCTTGCGATAGATGCATGTTGGTTAATTAGCAAATGTTGCGATATATTGAAGCATGCTGATATGGTATATATATGCATGCCTGTTTCGTATTCTTGATTTATATATCTGTTGGTTCAAATGCTTATTCGTTGCATAATACCTATGCTAGAGATAAGGTATTTGCGTATAC